>NW_028262347.1:123710311-123862394 GCF_047370975.1 Nipponia nippon | reverse complement strand
AGGAAGACAATTCTCCACGATGCCACCAACGATGCCCTCTGTGCACGGGACTCCTCAGGGACTCCTGCTTTACTACACCACGCTCCCGAAACCCCTGCACCTCGCTCAGCTTGGGAGCTGCTCAAGCAGGTTTTCAACCTCAATATTGATTAATTTGGGTAGTAAAAACACTAAAGTGACACAGCTGCTACAACAGTACAGATGTACAGAACAGAGTGCCATAAGAAAGCAAGTGCCTACAAGCATATATACCAATTATGCACGCTTTTACTTCCATTCGTGTTCATAAATTACGCAGCAAACCCTATGTTGCTCAATACTTTCTACCGGGTAAAAGAAAGACATTTTGCTACTCCAACACCCTTTGGTGAAATGAGCCACCACAAACCTCGGAAAACATGTAATAAAAAGGTTTGTGCGAAAATAATATAAACAGTACTCTAAATAAAGCAGCAGTGCTAAGAAATATTATAAAAAACCCCAAAAATTCATGTATCATGGCCAATAGTTACTTCAGTTATTCATCCATCTGTTTGTTTTGTTATGTATATGGATACATGATTACACATAATAGTTCTCAATGTAATTATTGCAGTTTAGTTACAAAGCTATATGGAGCAGAAAAATATTTCCAGAGATATTTCATATTTTGCTGATGAAACTGAAATTCAGCAACTGCTGCTTCTTGTGTTACGAGTGTTTACATCAGAAATCAGATTTAATGCACAAATTACATAAACATGGGAAGATAAATAATACTATAAATATATAAATGTTTTCACAACTACAGCCTGAAAATGTAGATAAAGTTTCAGACTTACAAGAATTATCTCTTTTTGAACATTCTTTTGGTTTAGATATGGCGTGAGTTCAATTTCCCCCCAAAGCTAAAGGAGGAAGGTATTCCATAAGTCATTAAGGCATTCATTAAAGCACTATTCAGAAAGCGACTATTGTCAGAATAGCCTTGGGATCTACCACAGGCCAGAAAACAGAATTTAAAATGTTTTTAAGTTTACAATAAAAAAAAAAAAAAACACAATGCTAACTTTTCAGTGGTCCCTCTCCTTGTTAAAGACGACTCGGAAAGAAGAGCAGCCCATGTATTTCATAGAGATGGTGATCAGCCACCACGAAATGTTTTGTGAAAGTTTCAGACTTGCAGCAAGCAGAAGAGGCGAGGTAAGACTGACATCTGTAACAGAGTAAATACTTTAAAACTGGCTTAGCGCTAGTTCCTCATTTGAGCTTCGATTCATTAATATAAGTCAGCTTTCAGCTATTTACCTACAGTTGGACACATCTACAGGTATTTAACAAGATGTATTGGATTTCAGTCCTGAAGGACTACTAAAGGATTAGACAAAGCGTATCCTGCATGTACTCTACAGCCAACACTGGACAAGCTCCAGAAACAAATATTTCAAAGAAAAATTATTGCAACGCTGATGCCTGTAGTTGCAAGCTGACAGAAAGGCTTCCTGCAGATGCTGGTTGACTTAAAAGTTGCATCCAGTTTACTTTCTCCTTCCCCAAAAGCTCTGTCTATGCAGAAAGGAAAATGCATTTATAATACAAAGAAAGCTGTGCCAAGTACGGCAAACAGCCTCAAATTAACATCGTATCAGTGCACCTAAATCGAGCATTTACAGCAATGAGAGACAAAGAGGAAAACTACAAAATCCACCAAGGTACTACTTGAAATTCAGATGGAAATTCAGAAATGGTTTTCCCCCTGAATTAATACCAAACCAAAAACCTGATTTAGGACCTTGTCCTACTGTCACTTCCACACTTGTGTACGATGTAAAGTGTAAATCCTCGCCTTGTGAAAATTCTCTCTGCCTTTTATTTTCCAGGAATAAGAGTGTTAATTAACAGCTGAAAAATTCCTAAATTCACTGAAAATTTACTCTGCAGAGTTAAATAAATGCTCTGTATTACACCCGTAGGCAACCGGTTGCCTATAGGAGGTCAGTATGTGCTCTACGAGGTCGGGGCGGGGGGCGGAGTATTTCTGGTAAATCCCTACAGGAATCATTTCTTGGAACAATCCCGGTTTGTAATGCTGTCACTGACCTGGACGAAAGCAAACAGGAGTACACGCTTGCTTCCACTTATCCGGTATCTTTATCCCTCTCCAATCTGTCGCTTGCAACAAGTGTTTATTGACAGAGAGCAATAGTGACTGCCGAGTAAACTGAGCATAATCAAGCACATGCCTACAGTCAAATTAAGGTCATTCATTTAGGAAGAAATACACTTCATCTACCAGTCCCTCACCTCTGCTTCGTGTGATGCCAGGGACAGGGGAGCACAGAAATGCATCCCTTCAGCCAGCAGGGCATTAAAAGGTATTGTAAGATATGACAAAACAAAACTCTAATCCGGGCGTACAGCAGGGTGTGCTGCCTCTAGGAGACCGCATCTGCATGTGCTTTCTCAAAATGGTAATACACCGATAAATACATCAGCAAATATTGCATGGGCATTTTTGCTCCATCAGCCTGGGACGTGTCAGAGCGCAGTCCTGCTGTCAGTAACAGCACAGAGGTAGCTGTCCTGTCCTCTCAGACGGCTCCAAATCTCACTCACAGAACAGCATCACAAAAATTCCTAAGACGCATGACTAAGATGCAACTTTTTCAATCTCCTAAAAAACTTCTCTTCCCTACTTCAAGGCACAACTACGCAAGCACAAGATCATCAACTCTCTTAGTAAACAAGAGAGAGTCTCCACGCGCCACCACCACTCACCGCAGCTGTGGACTGTAAATCCAGGATCGCACAAAAGCCTTAAATCTGTCCTAAACCGCCGCCGTCCTCCCTCAAGCAGCAGAAGCGAAGCAGCACTGCTTGGCCATAGGTGTTCATGTGCTTTCAACGGCACTGCTCTTACCAAATTCCTATCCCCCCTGTCGAAGAGCCATTACAAGAGCACAACTCAGTTGCAAAATTTACATATCATGACCTTTGTATCACCACTTAGTCCACCAACTCATTAGAGCTCTCCCCTAGTAATAAAAAAAAAAAAATCATATATTTCTGCGTACTTGGGTTGAAGATACTTCTATAGACACCTTCTGAAAAGCTATCCGAATCTCAGAGAGGCACTAAAATACCCTAACCTTGCAATGTGGCCAAAGTCCATCCTCTTTCAAAGCATCCAAAATCCAGCTAGTTATGATTTGCTCCGTCGTGACACGCAACAAAAACTCACCACTAACAAGCAAAAACACAGGAACTCCCAACTAGTGTGGCTCACAGTAAAATCGGTTTTGTTTGTGGGCTGGTCTTTTTGCTTGTTTGATGTTGTTTGTTTGTTTTTAATTAATGCACACGCAGGCACACACCCTACACAGTAGAGTGAATCTGAGCAGCTTGCATGATCCTGGCTAAGGACTGGGAACGACAGACACCATCTCAAGTATTTGCAGCACCCCGTCTGCTTAGAGGAAAGCTCGAGCACACCGAGATACACCACAGAAGTGCAACAATTGTACAGATACAGTCACAGAAGTACAGGCTATTTTAAAATGCTGGTGTCCTTGACATATACATTATCTTTGACCTAATACATGGCATGAGGAAGCACCTACCCAGGCACCACGTGCTGTCTTGAAGTAGTAACGCTCAGTGCGGCTCCCTGTACAGATACCCAGCCCTTTCTTCATCAAGGCTTTGAATTTATGAAGCTGCCCAAAGCCAGGAGCACCTTGCCTGCCAGCAGAGCCCACACTGGCTTACTGATCACAGCAAGGGCACGACTATCCATGTTTGCCAGCGACTCATTAAGAGTAGCAGAGGAAAGCAGAGTCAGCATCCTGAAAATTAACAGGATCTCAGAGAGCACAAGCCATGTAACCGGGAAGTTCTCCTTCTCCATCTCACCATGCACAGACACGCATGGCACTATTTTTCTATTTCCCCATTTATTAAAAAAAAAAAAAAACACAAACAAAAAGACAAAAACAACACCCAACACAACCCAGATTAAACTATCACAGTGGTGGTCTAATTACTCCATATCTGCACATACTTTTGAAGACAAAGGCATTTTAAATACGGGTATTTGCGGTCACCACAGTAGCGCCAGTTCTATCTCTTACTGCAGCTTTAAGTCCAAAGGAAACGGGTCAAATGACAGTAGAAGTCAAGAGGATTTGGAAGCTACTAGAGCCACTTTATGCTATTTCAGAAGCACTATTCAGGCTCACAGACTTCCTAAAGCAGCTCATTACACCTCCTCTCTGCTGGTGTAAGGACGAACACCAACATTACAATTTTCGCATCACACGACAAGCAGGAAACGCGGGACTGAGCAGCCACACTCCGCAGCCGCTCGGGGCACCGAGGGCACGCAGCAGACATAAGCAGCCTCTGGGCTCTCTGAAAGCCTCTAACGTTGCTCGTGAGGAAGCCGTACACCCACGTGGCCATCTCGCCACCACCGCATGCCTCCCCACCGGCTCGGGGCGAGAGCTGAAATACAGAGCTAGGCGCTGAGACGAAGAAGAAGGATACGCAGCATCAGGAGTGAAGAAAAGCTACTTCAATTAAGCCAATTGTTTTCCTGTTTTGGATGGTTCCCCGTCTGTTAATCTAACAACTGCATTACCCCATTATATCCACACCCATTCCCCATCCAGCCTCCCCGCACGCCGAGCCCTGAATTCTCTCAGGAAGCGGAGCTGAGTCACGCTCACAACTGTCTGCTGAGATAATGCCTGTGCACGACGCAGCACCGCTCCTCATTTTAAGGCAGTAAGTTTAGTTTGCACGTGTGCTGGGCATCCAGCATCATCTGCAAACCCCACCGTGCAAGGTGGAGCGCGTTGAGCAAGAGGAACGTTTCTTAACACACCTGTATCCTACCACAGCTTCAGGATAGGTATGTCGCAGTATTTTCTTCCTACTGCGTCACAGCCAGCAAATCTTTGGGACTTGAGACGTTAAGAAAGCTTAGCTGTGCACAGGAACACACTAGTCAAGAGGAGGAAAAAAAAGTATATGTATGTATTATATATACACATGTGCATATTTTATATACACACATCTTTACATATATACACACTCACGCCTATGTATACATACACACATTTCTGAGCTCCCACAACTGCAACATCAGTAATGCCAGCCACAACAACAGATGCCTTCCTGTGATTTCTGCTTTAGCAAAGCGTACACGCTACGTATGTTGCATACGTGTATCGCTAAGATGGCAGTTCAATTAACAATCCAATTAACACCAATCAATTAACAGTTCAACTATTTGGGAAGAGGCAGATGTTTCTGTTCCACTGTCAGTCTCCAGGACTGGCCATGGTAAATAGTTAGGAAGAAAAATATTCATTTATTAGCACGTTCACCTTAACAGTGCCTTCTCCATTTCTCTTTGGGACTACGTTACTGCTACATCAACTCTCCACAGCCTGAAAGTTTCACAAGCAGCAAAAAAAAAAAAACCACCAGAAATATCGCAGTGTACAGAAGCACCCATTTTTAATAACACAAAGATGCGTAAAACGCATGCAACCAGACTGAACGTTCATCTTCCTCAGGAAGAAACCTGGCGACGCTGAAAAGAAGTTATCCCTCCCAAAACAGCGTCCAACAGCACAGCACGGGCAAGCGAATCGCAACGTTCAATTAGCTCTAAATCCGATTTCATCTCCTTGCAACACTACGTCTACTTTCAACTCTCACACCCCTGCAGTTCAGCTGAGAAATACCCTAATTTTGCTGAGGTTCATCCCTCTTGGCTAATGTGCAGGAAAAAGAAAAGAGACTATCACAGAAAAACAAACCTATTATAAAACCGTGACAAACTTCCCTCCAGAGCAGTGGACACAAACAAAAAATACCAACTGAGCACATAATCTTGTGGTTTTTGAAACTGTGAAACAATTTTTTTTTTCTTAAACGACATTTAAGTCTAGTTCTCTTACTGCGAATACAATTTCCCACACTGGATATCCAAATATACTTAGAGTGTATTTTAAAATACTGTTTATTCCACCCTACTTATTCTCTCACCCTTTCAAAAGCACTTCCAAGACATCAATTCCTGGAAACCCAGGTTCGGGCAATCTCCTCCACCACGGCGTTAGATACAAGTGCCTACAAAAGAGGAACTTGCTTTCGAGTGTCACTGGTTTCTAACACGAGCATATACTATGTGACAATTTAGCCATTCCAGTCTTTCAGAAATACCCTACCCATCCCACACCACGAAGCAGGTATTTGGAAAACTTAATGAGCGACTGCCATCTGTAGCATTCCTGCTTTCTTCTATTTGTCCTGCATCCTCAGCGCTGATATTAGTCACAGTTCTCACGCAGTGTAACCAGCCAGCTAGGATTTGCTAGTAATTGAAAAGTCCTGCTCTTGCTTTCTAGGGATGTACGCACAGAATTTAAAATTAATTCCTAAAATTCACTTGGGCTCTACTTAGACCCAGAAACTCCCTTCTTCCTGCTCACGTTGTTTATACAAGGCTTAGCGGTGGGTATAGATGAAAAGTAAGTTGTTCTTCACAACCAATAGAGTCCAAGAACCGCGGTGGACATTGAATGTTGTATTTCCACACTGAACAGTCAGATTTATTATTTCCTTCCCCAAGACAAACGCTCTCGCTCATGGCAGTAAAGTTTCCTTCTCCATCACCCCGAAAAAACGCTTTTGATCAAAACAAAACATCCTCAATATCAAGACAGGCCCTCTCGGCACAACGCTGCCCAAAACCACCCCAGTTTGGTTCCGTTTAATTAGAGCGGAGACGTTTTAACCACCGGCAGAGAACAATCCCCCTCTGTTTGAGGGACGGAAGAAGCGCAGTACGAAATGGATCCGCGGACAACAGCGTGCAGGGGAAACCCCTCATCTGTATGAAAATCACACTCCCTGCAAAACGAAGAGCCTTCTCCCTTTGTAGCCTCAAAAGCTCCCTCTCCTACGGAGGGATGCGAGAGGAGGGAGCACCGGGCATCGCCAGGGACCGGGTGGGCTCCCAGCTGGCGCAGGGCAGCGCTTCCCACCCAGGATCCAGCACTGGAAGCGTACCCTGTTCAGCTGCCGTCAGGGAGGGGGTGGGGGGGGAAGAAACCCATGTAAAAATAACTCGGAGCCCTCTGCTATTCAGAGAAAGTGGTACTCGGGAAGAAAAGAATGCAGAGGAGAAAAAGAGAAGGCAACTTTCCTAGCGAGGGCGACTCAAGCGCGGGTTGCCCGGCGTTTCCAGGCGAGTTCCAAACTTTCCCTGGGCAAAGCCCCGCCGGGCGGCGGCGGCCGAAGCGCCGCGGGCGGGGGCTGCAGCCGGCGCAGGGAGCCCGCCCGCCCCGGGGGCTCCAGCCGACCCCGCGGCCGGGGGGGGGGGAGGGGGGGGGGCTCCTGGGCTGCCGCCCGGGGAAGCGCGGCCCCGGCCCGCCGCAGCGCCGAGCGGAGCGCGGAGCCGCGGCGGGGGGAAGGCCCGCGGCTGGGGGTTCCCCGCGGACGGCGCGGGCTCCCGCAGCGCAACAGGCGGGAGCGGGGCCGGGAGGGTCCTCACCTACGCCGTACTTTTCCTCCCTTTTGGTGGGAACCCAGCGGGTCATGGCGCTGGGGGGGCCGCGGGAGCGGCCGGACCGGGCGGGGATGCGAGAGCCCCGCTCCTACGCCGCCATTTTCCAACCCCGGGACGGGAAAAGTTTCTACCGACGGCGGAGTCATGTGGTGCGGGCGGAGCCAGCGGCCTGGCGCCCCGGCCCCGGCCGCCCCGCCGCGGGGGAGGTGGGGGAGTGCGGGGCGGCGGGTCCCGCTCGGCGGCGGGAGCAGCGCGGGCCGCCCGCCTCTCCCGCCTCGGCCGCCCGCCCGGTCCCCGGGGCGCTGAGGGAAGCGGCGGGCGCCCCAGGAGGGAAGGGGCCGGGGTCCCAAAGGACCCCCTCGTCCTGCCGGCAGGAAAACCCCGCCGCGTCCCGTCTAGTTTCCACACAAAGGGAAGCGGGATGGGGTGGTGCCTCCCTGGTCGTCTTCCTAATTGTGTAATTATGTTCCAGATACACCTGGCCTCACTCTGCCGGAAAGTTTCTTTACCAAGGCAAAACCAGCTCCATATAAAACCAACATGACTTTCCTCAGTGCCACATTGCCAGGCAGCTCCAGGAGAAGGATCCCAGTCTTCTTCAGGACCCTCGCTCCTGAGAAACCACCGGTTTCTTGGTTGTTTTTTGGCTCCTGCTCTGATCTCTCCAGCCACCTGGCCCTCAGGGATTTCTGTCCGCTGCCTTCCCAGAGATGCAGCCCTAAAACAAGGTTTCTGTTCCTGATTAAGAGCAGCAGGCTCTCTGCGTTTGGGTATTGCCATGTTGATGAGCGCACCGTTCTGAGAAAATCCTTCCTTGGCCATTAAGATGAGAAACCCTCTGGTTTCTAAACCTAAATCAAAAACCTAGTCCAAAGTTAACATCTCCTGGCTAATTAGAGGGTGGAATATGTGATTACAAAAGAATGAGCAAGGGAAATGAGCTTCCTGATCCCAACCCCCCTACTCTTAGAGAGACCCAGGACCATGATTTAAAAAGAAAATTTAAAAAATAGTCTTCAGCAAAAAGAAAATAAACTGTGTAAAAATCTGCAGAAAGCAGAAGGGTAACACTTCAGAGAAACAAGAGAGGTGAAATGTATGACTGGCTATCATTTGTTAAGATTTGCTTCTCCTCCACCAGAGAAGCCCCATACCTCAAATTTAAGAATGAAAATAGGTCCTCTTCTGAGGTCAGGGTTGAATCTCTTTCCTCTTATTTTCTTGTACCATTAGGAATGCAGGGGGCCAGTTTCTGTACCAGCATTCGTTATCGTCAGGTTTTGAGATCGAGCACCCGTCTCAGACATCTGAAGGAGTCTACTCCTCTTCCCGTGTGCCTTCTCTTTTCCCACCCCTGAGATTTGTTTCCCAGGTCACCACCTACACGTTCGAACCAATCTGAATTTCATTGCTCCTGTCCTGCAGGATCCAAAGGCCATTGTGATAGAGCAAACTGGTGCACCTTTATGCATCATGCCCGGGAGTGAGAAGATCAAAAGGTTTTCAAAGTCAGCTTCATGGCTCATCATCTTTATCCTGCATTAGTGGGTAAATTATTAGAGTCTTACCAAAGACAACTTACAATTGAGCTCTTTGATTTAACAACAGGTTTATTTTTAAAAGATAAATCAAAGTGAATTAACTGAAATAATGGACATACTTGCCCTGTTCCTACAGTCATCGTTGGTTTTCCACGCAAGGGAAAGGAGAAACGAAATGGAAAAGCAGTGCAGCAATAGTATTTATTTCTAATTATGACTATTTTGTGGTTCTGTACAACTGATGCATTATTTTTGCGGTGCTACTAAATATGTGCTGCAAAACTGCCGAAGCTGCTCAGGCATTAGATGGTTTAGAGATTTTTAAGACTATTACTGTAATAATCTGTAAATCAGGGAACCTGATTGACTTCTGATTTAGATTACTGATAACCAGGATTGACTTCCGTGAACACGGTGGTAGGTTTGCAGATACGGGTGTGAATAGGGGATACAAAGCAGCACTCTGATGTTAATTTAAACCCGCAGATCGCTGTAATTAGCTAATAAAGTGAGCTCTTGCTACATTCTATCCTTCCTGGGCCTCCAGGTTCAAATCTGGAACTCAGAGGGTGGTATTTGTTTCTATTTGGAGGGAGGCTAGAGGAGCATGTGTCCCTTCATGAGAAATGTACGGCTGACAGCGTTTCTTCAGGTGTTCACCAGGGGTTAAATTAAGTTCTCATGTAGTTTGGCACTCCTTAGTGTCAGTTTACACGTGTATCTGCACTAAATAGGAATTATATGTACCTCAGATTACGTACGCTCCTAAGGCAGGAAGTACCAGATTCACTAAAATGAAAGCTAAAGAATTACTTACAGCTTCTACATATTAAATCCATGTTCTATATTACAATAGCAAAATTTATTTTGACGTCAGTCGAAAAAGAGGTTTGTCCTGTTGGCTGATCGCGATCTATAACCGAAACAACACGACTAAACCCCTGGCCAACATAAACCCCACTGGTACCGATGAGGGTCTATATTCATTTTACTACTTTCCTCCTTTTCATTTTAATGAAAGCGTGTTACAAGTAGAACTAATGCCATTAAAGTTTTGGTAGCCAGTAAAAAATACTCCTCCTAATTCACAATACGTAAATATCCCAGTGCTGGTTTTTTTGCAGCTAGGGAAAAATAAGATAATATTGAGAAAATAAAAGATTTTTCTTTTTCTCCGGCAAACAGAATCTAAAGTATCCTCCTGAAAAATATTTCTCATTGAACTGTAAAGTGTTCAAGCTGACATATTTTACATACTTAGGCATAATATGTTTCTTCGCACTGTGCATATATGTTTTTCATTTATGAAGAGGAAACTGAAAAATGCTTCTTTCCATAAAATCTGAAAGTTTTATCACATCATTATGTCAACTCTTTGGATTCTCACCTTATTTTTTAATGCATCACATTGAATTGGAGGCACTTCTCTTGGAGCAAAGAAACATTCCTGTTCATAACATTAACTCCGAGAAATCCAAATGCAGTATTTGGCCATGAATGATATTTGAAATTCTTGTGAGAGAGATTAGGAGTATCTTTGGAAGAGGATGAATGGAAACAGAACTGTTACCCTGCAAGAAATATATTTGCAATAAATAAGAGATACTCTCTAAATGTACAGATGAAATCGAGTTATATTTCATACTTATTGCATATGACTACACGAGAGGAATGTTTGCTCTATCTCAGTTAAATATCACAGGTTTCGTAATAATTTTTTTTTCATTGTCAGGCCTTGTAGGTAAATAAAACATTTTCAGTCAAAGCATATAAGCAGGTTTTTTACACACACCATGCAAATTCCTCTTGGAAATATTCTTCCCAGGAGGTGATGTGGAGGACCTATAAAATCACATCATAAATAACTGGTTTGTTTTTCTATTTCTATTAAAGATATTCTGTTGGAAATGTTATTGCTTCTATTCCAGATACTCATCATCTATTTTCACTATACAATTTTCATTTGGGGCAAATGACCTCTATGCTCTAGGTCATTTCTATGATGAATGGCTACCTCTGTTCCATGTTTGGGTATACACAGCGATTTTTATACCTGGCGGAAAGACACTTTTGAAAAATAGTATTTTTTTACAATGTGTTGCTCTTAATCAGAAGGGAAATAAAATTAAGTTTATGAGTTTGTGCTATAAAAATGGCTTCGCCTTGATCTTACAGATACCTGATATATGCATGGTTGTCTTGGGGATCTCTTGCAGATGAACGTGCACAATTTTCAGGGAGAATTAGGAAGCCAAAACTGAATTCCCTTTGTCGTTCCTATAGGCTGCAGTCAGCCAAGGTGTGGCATTTAGAAACCCGGCTGAAGTTTGACAGTAGCTGGAGGGAAGTTTTGTGCTCTTCCAGGCTTTGCCCGTGTGTTTTTGAAGTATGCTCGGTAATCTTTAATCTTCCTTTTACTTTTATAGAAGCACTTTGATTATATATGGGTGTGTCTTAAGCTTTTCTTCTAGTAGGATGACATTTGTGATAACCAGCGTGCTGGATGCGGGACTTCAGTTGCCAGCAGAAGTATTCAAAGGCAACATTTGAATTTATACATCTACTGTGGCATATATTGCACTCATTGCACTGGTTTAATAGCTTTCAGATGGGTTAGAGAGAGCGCTTCTCATTTCATTCTGCTGACTCTTAATCAGCATTTACTTCTTTCTTGCATTTGAATTTTTATATTTGCAGATTATGGGACTATTAGGAATATAAAGGCTGGTTAATTATCTTTAAGTTCAGAAAGGAGATAAAGATACTAATTTATTAAGTAATATTTTTTTATTTAACTGTTCGTGTTTTAGCCTAAAAAATGGGGCTTGGTTGTGCGTAATGAAAGTGGTTGTTTCATAAGTTATGTTCCTTTGGAAATACTTCAGACTGTTCTTACTGTGTTATTCTGAAAGTGATGTAATGAACAAAATGAACAAGACATCTTCAGAGGGTTTGATGTTTAAATGCAAATGTGTGAACATCTCCTAGTTACTCTTTATAAATACACAAGAGTTCCCAAAGTGATGTGGTTTAGGAAGGATATGATTATCACAGATACAGCTTAGTTTATACCCTGGTATTTCATCTTTTGCTCTAGAATAAAAAAAAATTCACATGAGCTTTACAGTGCTACGATAAATGTAAGTGGCTTCATTTCTACAAAAGGGGAAAATCTGTTTTCTGACCGTGCCAGAGCATAAGGTTTTCCGTTCTTCAGAGAAAAAGCGCAATGGGATTTTTTATGATGGGTCAGTCTCTGTCCCTGTGTGCTCTGGACAAACACCATTTACACAAATAGTGCAGCTTGTTCTGCCAAAAGCATCACAGGCATCGCCTTAAGCAGCGTGTGTGTTTGATGGCAGCGTGTATCATCTCGGGCATTGGCAGATAACTAGTTAACTTTGGACGGAAGGGTTGGCTCGCTGATGGGAACTTTCTCTGCAGGGTCATGAAGCAGCGAAGCAGCGTATTTACCCGCCATCACCCTTCTGAGGGAGGATGTTTATTCCTGCAGGACTGAGGCAGCTGAGGTACCTGGGAAACGATGTTAGCAATTGCATGTTTATCCACCTTCACCACAGCCCAAAATTTCAGCAAATCTAGGTTTACTGTTTTATTTCCAACTGATGTACTTAGCAACAAAAGCAAGACACGCTCACTCATGTGAGTGTTACGTTGTAAACTCCAAAGCACACAGAACTTAATTTTTCATCAGTTCCTTATGCCAGCTGGACTTTAACCCTTACTTAACAGCAATGGACTCACACCCATGAGTAAGTGCTCAGGAGTATCATTACAAATTTTACAGTCAAGCCCAAAGCAGTGAAGGGAAAGGGTAGCATAAATGACTCCAAAATATCAGCTAACATATAGTTTACTATTGTTTAGTGGCAACCTGATCCTCTGCAATAGCTTTAAACAACCGACAGTATAAGTTTTAAGTGGGCTTTTTTCTGTTTAGTGTTTTTACTGGTACATTTTTCATATATTGGTATTTATACTCAAAATGAGATTATATGAACTGCATTTACATACTCCTTGGCAAACTCAATGATAACCGGCAAAACAAAATGCTGTATGTAATGAGTTAGGGAAGAATCATGCCCAGAGACCAGTTGTTTTACTTTATAAACTCCAACGGATCTATGATTTTAAATCTGACAAATTATGTTCAAGTCTCATAATAAAAATTAGGACCTTTTTCCAAGAAGAGCGAGAAAGATATTTTCTGGGACTGTATTCTGGTAAAATTGTTATTTATTATAAGCTAGATAATGATCAGATAGAAAAGTACAAGGTCGAGATGAAAACATACATTATTCCTGTTAATAACGCTTAGCACTTATGTAGCACTTAACATTTTGAAAGCACTGAACAAATATTAACTCTCTCTTGTGAGACAGAAAGGTGTCCTTATCTCCATTTACAACTGAGAGGCAGCTGAGCTAAGGCCAGCTTTTTACAATGTGACAGGCATTCAGAAGTTGAGAGACTCGGAATATCAGACCACTTCTCTCACCTCTTGATTATGTGATTTTCCTAAGGCCAAAAGCGATACGTTAGCTGGGGCAGGGTTAGATTTTACGATCTCCTTCGTCTGCAGACAATGTTCCCTCTCATCGTTTGATGAACGATATGAGACGACAATGAGAAATGGCGAGGAAAGAACATGATGTACTAGCACCCGTTGTAAGGTTTGAGAAACTAGTTACTGAAATAGGAGGTATTTGAAGCAACGATGAAAATGATTTTGCGGGAACAAAGAACCAGGCAGGATTCGCAGAAACGGCCTGCACGTATGAAGTGTTAATTTTTAAAGAAAAAATAAAAGCATCCTATCAACTTTAAATCTAAATTTCATAGCCATTTGAGCCCTTACAAGAATAAGTTAGAAAGGGATGGGAGGATGCCCAGGAGACTGCATGTAGTGTCAGCAGCTGACATCGCTTTTGACAACGGCTTGATCTAAAGCAGGCGGCGAAGCCTGCAGCAGCGGCTACTGCCAAGCGCGCGGGGAATTGTGCAGCACTGATAGTCATGGTCCAGGGGCAAGCGGTACCCATTATCGCTCCCTCAGCCTATCTGCTGGCGCGCCTCCAAAACCAGGTCTCTAAATGTATTATTTCTCCCCAAACGGACTGGCAGGCTTTCCTGCCGTGCCGTAAAGGTGGCAGGATTGGTTTTCTAAAGAGCCTTTTAAAAGACTTTCTCAGATGTACCACAGAATAACAGCTTTTGCTGCGTCCCCTGGCTGTGGCGAGAGCCTGCGGTTCAACCACGCGCAGAGTAGATGGTGGGATGGTAACTGCACGCTTTCCAGCTGTGTTGGCATGGCAGGTCCAGTTCCATTTGGAAAAAAACCAAACGTTTCCATTGAACCTTGTGCCTCACAATTGATTGAAGTAGCTCAAAACTGCTTCTCCAAAATGAGGTATTATTTATTCACCTGGGAACATATAGCAAGCCAACCACTTCTCAATCACTTGCTTTTCATCTTCTACAACTGTTAGCCTTTCTTTCCAAGTTTTGTTTTGTTTTTCTTCTATTTTGGCACAGTCAGAAAGTTTAAAAAAGAAGCTTTTTTTAAGCTCCTCTATCCAAATAAACCCCACATGGTTACAAGCTCCCACTATTTTAACTTTGATTTTTTCTTGTATATATACAAACACAAAAATTTTTAGTAATCCTGGTATAGTCTCCTTTTTGGCTATTAACAGTACATGTTAGCTGATAAATAGAAAATAGTTTGTGACCAGGTTCACCAGGGCAATTTTGAGATTTACTTAGGCATAAACTTTCTGAAACTAGCTGCATTTTTCTCCCAATCATATAAGGCCCAGGGTCCTGGAAAAGCGAGGACAGACACTGCCTGCATGTTGCATGGGTCTCGGGGGGGGCAGGTTCGGTTTTGCACGTTGAGCATGGAGCTGTTTTGCAATTATACTGCAGTTGGCTACCAAACGTTGAACGCTGTGTTGCCGCGGCCAGAAAAAAGAGAAGAGCTGATCTGATTCTAGTGCCTTCTTCTTGTCTGACTTAGAAAAACATCTCAAAATTCTCTCCTGTCATGCTGGAAAAATGTCACCTTTTTATTTTCGTGAGGATACTGCACTGAGATGAGTCAAATACCATAAAGCTGGTTTCTGTATTCCTGAGCTTGCTCTGGCTATGCCAGAACTTCAACTTGCAAACTATTTACGTGGAGTTGTTTGGAAATAGAAAGTTGTGAGCGCTGTTCCTCACTCTATAATCGTGAGTTGTTTGTGTCACCCGTAGTAACTGCTCACAAACCTGCACAGCCGGTGGTTGAAAGGGAAATACAGAAGTCCTCCTCTGAAAATGAGGAAATCCTCCTCCTCAGCAGAAGCCTCCGCCTGAAAAAAGATGATTTACTTATTTGATGGAAAAATACTGATAAACCGTTATCTAGACCATTTCGAATGTTTTTCCTCTGACTATCTGTATACGAATATGTACATGTATCTATAAAATACATATATTGCCATAAACTGCAATAAAAATATTAATATTCTGGACAAGAATCCAATTTTATCTTTAAGCAGCATTTGCAGGGGATTGTTAAATCATATAATGGAAGCTTTGTCTAGACAGTTTTCTCACTGGCCAATTTAATTTTTTTTTCTTTCATTGCTTTTAATGTATTTCCCGGAACAGAGAGTCCCAATAATTTGTTTACAACCTTTTCTGGAAACTATGTCAGTTTTATAATATTCAGAACTGATAATAATTTTTCTAAAAGAAGCCATATATTCCTGGAGTCTGAATGTTCTCAGAGAGAACCGTTAGCTGTAAGTTCTCTCAGATTGTTATAAAAAGGTTATTAGTTTTTTCAAGTGAAACACTATCAAGTGTATTACTTGGAAAGGAGCAAAGCTTTCTTGCAATGACTGCGAGATGTTTCCATCTGATGATTTTTATGACGAGTTACTATATATAAAATGACTCAGTGTATTTCACAGTGGAAAATCCAGATGATGACCATTATCAAATCCACCACTGCTACGACGGTCTCAGCAGCCAGGCAGAGACCACGACATGGCTTAAAGTCTCAGGAGTGGCCTTCGGAAGAAAGGGTAAGAAATTTTTGCACAGCATTTTTCAAGCTGCTGCCTTTGTTCTCTCGACCCTGGCCGTGGTCCAAGCTCTCCGAAATCAATGGAAAGACTCACACTGATTTTAGTGGGCTTCAGCTCTAGACCGGCTCTTGAGTGAACAGGTTTCAGACTTTAGGTCTCTCAATCACAAGCATTAAACCAAGCCTGACAGAACATTACTGGTTTGAACAATGCTGCAGGTGCTGTTCTTAAGGCCTATAATGTTATGTTTTCCTTTATTTTTAAAGGTACTTTAAAGATGAAATATTATTTTTCTTCCACTTTCAGGGTGCGTACCTCTGAATCACCTCAACGGCACAAAAAGAATGCTAAGACACTTTTAAAAAGCTGAAATAGATGCATAAAGCTGAATTATCACCAAAGGCCACGGGTTCATTTGCAACACCTTTTTTTGGTTTGCGTTGTTGTTTTTTTTAAGGGAATTCTCCTTACAGTCTTCCCCCCACCATTATTTTGTTTTCAGTTTAATTCTCTTTAACTTCAGTCTCCCTGCTCTCTAAGAACCTCCGCATCAGTCAGAGAGGAGGAAGTGAAACCCATTCAGTAGATGAATAAAGCAGAATTAGTCCTTCCAGGAAACGGAGCTTCCCGCCCCCGCAGAGGAGTCGTCCCTCCTCGAGCGGCGTGGAGCACCCACCCTGCCCGCTGCCAGGCCACGCACACGTGTCGGTGCTAGGGAGGGCTGCGTGAAAGGACAGGGGTGAATTGGGACGTGAGGTGCCTGTTGAAGGCTGCCAAACCTGGTAAAGCAGAGGGAAAACAATGTTTTGCAAGGCTCCAGTTGTCCCAGTAAGTGCCTGCTAGTGATTCCGCCTGGAAGGCGGCAGCCTGCTCCAGAAGGCTTCTTGGATTGCACTCATATGCCAGGTACATCTGCTGTTACGTTTTCGAGGGCACACCCCAGATTACAGCGCCAGATACCTTTGCTTGCATGAGGAGTATGGTTTCCATAGCCACGCTGCCGTCCCCTTCATCTCACTGCCTGCCAATACCACCAGCACCTTAAAATGCAAAGGATTAACTTTCCAATTTAGAAAGGCCTGTGCTTATGCGTGTACTAAAATGGTCACGTTTTGATCGTTCTTTTAATGCTTTAAAAACCGAACTTTTAATTCAACTTCAGAGTACGAAACATTTTTTCTTGAACTTTTTGTATTTATATAGCTATCTGTCTTTAGATTAGACAAGCAGATACAAGAATTGTCTTGTAAAATTGTAGTTTCCCTTTAATAAGCCACTCTGACAGGCAATTATTCATGCAGTCTGCTCTGTGCTAAATGTTTTTTCATGCTGTGCATCCCTGTCTCTTGATTGCTGGAATGCACTCCTGTGAATTATAATTATAAGTAAATATGAACTGGTATGTATGAAATGATTTACTAGACCTTCCGTTGCTACATGATATTGATTCTATTCTTCTGCATTATAAAGATACAGGAGTTCTAACAAATAACATGTATTTTTTTCATTCTTTGGATTTAAGATTGCTGTTAGTATTTACTGTAAGTTATTTTGACAGAAGTTGGAGATACTACGCATAAAAAATTTCTTCAGTGACAAATTGCTTGCTTAAATTTCAGGACAAAATTTTTTAAAAAGTGTTGAAGTTTGGTCCTGGAAAAATGAATATGTTATACAGATATAACAAGGTGAGTCCAATTCACCTTTATAATTATTCCTTTTTCAGCAGACACTTTCAGACAAGCAGAAGGCATCGTGGTACTGAACGTTGTCTTCAGGTTTGGCAGCTTTCAAAGAGCAATTCAGATTATTGGTATCGTAGTTTTTAGTTTTGTTTTAGTTAGATAAGAATTTTGTATAGAACTTCTCTACTCGTAAAGAGTTGGAGCCTGGTTGAAGCTAGTCATGCAGGATACCTCGAGGCCAGTGGAGAAAGAAGATAGCTGCAGAAAGCACTCATCCCATTTATCTCAGGGGCATCAGGATGGGATAAATCATCTCCTAATGGTGCCTATCCTTCTCCTTAACTAGACAGCCTACATATACAGGCTATAGACCAGACAACTCTTCAGGTGCTAACACTTAAACTATACTTAGCAGTAACTGAAAATTCAATGGGATGAATATATATGTGTAAAGTTAAAAGATTTTCTGCTGGGGAGAGATTTATGCAACCAGCATGTCATATTTAACTTAATAAAACAGCCATTCAGTCATGATAAAAAAAAAGAGTCTGATCTTACTCTATATAGATCTGTGTATATTTGGGCCATACTGAGTAAAAAACTAAAACTATGTAAAAACTATGTAATAATGATGTGCTATTTTGCTCTTTGGCTTTGAAAGTGAGCTGTGTGATAGAAATGCACCAGGAAAGCACAAAAATAGAAATAACATTGGGGGTCTTTTAGGATATAAAGTATTTTTACTCTTGAGACAAGTACTGTTGACTGAAATGTCATGCTTCCTCAGAGAAAACATTTGAGGTTGTATGAGGTTCAGAGTTGCATTTAATTTTAAAAATAATATCGCTTACATGGGTATGTAAAGAACAAATCATGCCAAGCAAAAATGATTAGTTTCTTAATTAAATTCCAAATTAGTGGAAGAAAGGGAAGGAAGTACATTAAAGCATCTAGAATTTACTAAAGCATTTGACACGGCATGTCTCAAAATTGTGTTTGACAAATGAATCAAAATGGATTACGTAGAAATGCAATTACAAGTACAAGTAATTGGCTGAAGAATGTACTAAGGAGTAATGATAAACAGGAGAGTGAAATCCTGGTCCCACGCAGGACTTTATTAGGGTTTCACTACACCATGTGGGAGGAGGTTTCTGGTGATATATTGCAGGAACAATTTAAGTTACTCACTGGGTTGTGTACCCGGCAGGAATGAGGATTCAAGCAGTTACACAAATATTCTTTCCTTAATTCCTGCAATCGCTGCTGCCTTCTCTAGCTGAAGGCGTTGGTGGGCAGCAGAGATGTAGAGCTTGGCTCTGATCGCAGACAGACCCGTTTTACATCCATTTAGCCTTACCAACTCAGCAGAATTATTTCTCTGACTTACAGCGTTGCAGACAGACTTCAATGCCCAACATCACCTCCTATGCAAGGCTGTCACCTTTTGAAGCTGTTTCCCCATGGCTCACCCATGAAAGTACTAACTAAACCATCGTATTTGCTCACAACAGGGCAGCAGTAACTTACCGACCACTGAGTTTTCTGACCAAGCATATCCCTGCTGACTGGATGCTAGGAATCACGATGGAGAAGAAAATTTCCTTGCTGTAAGAGCTGTAAGGCTAGATGAAAAATAAACATAAGTCACCACATGTCAGCTTAGTGCCTGCCTTCACAGTGAAGACCAAGCCTGAGTAAAACACGAGCTTGGATTACATATCAAGGAAGCAACAGGCTGGGGTGGAAATAATAATTGGCCTATTTCATGATTTCACCTTCTGTGTTTAGTTATAGCCCTTCAAAGAGAGTGCGAAGTATTGCAATTTGGGGTTGTGGTCCCAGTTTTCCCTTTACACTGTTTTGCTCTAGGGTAAATGATTAGGCAGGTGCAGAGGTGGTGAATTTGGCTCTACAAATACAGTGAAGTTTTGATGAGCAAGATGGGATATTAAATAAAAAACCCACAGGTCAGCTCTCTGGAATATACAAATAGATGAAAATGAATCAAGAGCTATATCTTATTGCTCAGGCTATAGCACCACAGTGGTCTATCGAGCAGCACAGAAAGCTGTGAATATTTATCTAAGTAAGTGCTCCGTCAGTTATAATGGAATAAAAAATACTGCATCCAATATGAGACAGGCCAAGGATTCTAGGCCCTATATTCTGCTACAAGGGCTAAATGTGCTCCTCAAGGGGAATTTACCAGCATTTATGGCAGCAACTCTGATTTGAGGGCTAGGACCATTCTCACCATTTCTGTCAGAACAGTTCGGCTGGGATATAGCTCATCTACCCAAAATAGTTCAAATGGTAAATATTTAATCTATGTTTTTATCTAGTCTCCCTCAGCAATCAGTGAAGGGAGGATAATTCATCTCCTCTTAAAATACATGCAAAACAGGTCACATACATAGGTAGTATAAGTCAACCCATACTCTTTCTATTGCATAAAGTTAGCCTAAACAGCTGCGCCCAGCAGAGCTGCTCTACCAGCCGATGGAGGTGTGTGCGATTCTTAAAACTGGACAGGTTTGTTACCCACCTCAGCTCTGGTTTACTTACTATATAAGGTTATAGACAGCAGCACATGATATTTTGGTTTTTACCCTACTTTTTTTGTCCTACCTGCAAACTCTGACTCTGTCGTTCACCCCTTCTGTAGCGCAGGGATCTACATTCAAAGTCTTAAAGTAGACTGGAGTCCACCTCTACTGTGCAAATGACATTCATCAACACATACGATCAAACTGGTCAACCTTTAAAAACCAGCAGCAACTTTTTCATTAAATAAAAGATATTTTTCTCCTGCAGAAAAAAAATCTTTCCACCAGAATTAAACCAGTAGAGAGAAACCTTTTACATGAGAATGTTTTATATATAAAAGGAGAGCATTTGGCCAGAAGATTTCAATCAAGTCAATTAATAGATTTCAATCTAGTAATCACAGGTTGATGGAAAAGCATTAGCTTTCGGGAGCTGCTTTAAGTTTTTTCTGATTCCCATGAGTGTAAACCAGCTCCACCTGCCCACAATTGAGGCCACCTGGGCTGGTACACTGCAGAGCTGAGGCCTGAGCTGGCTAACGTAGATGAATATTGCCATTCATAGTACTTTTAAAAAATTAACTGCCTCAGTATTTGATAATCAAATAGCATAAGGACCTCTAATGATCTAGTATTCTTCATTTTTATTTCTAGATCAAGCAGGCACCAGCGCTGAGCAATGTATTGTCACAGTTATCAGTAATGACCCTGAAAAGTGGACACTTTCCTCATTTGCTAAAAATAAGGTTTTACATCTCTATGAAAGCGCTCTCTCTTTCCTTTGGATGATTAAATACTGCACTGAGATGTTATGTTACATTAACGTACAGCCTGGAGAAGGCTCTATTTAAACAGAGCAGATAGACTTCCTGAAGTTCAGTCTTTAATCCTATTTCATGTATGGTGGTCTCATAGGGAGAGTATAAAACGTGAACAGTAGAGTCATAGTCATAAAATAAAGAAAGTAAAAGGGCTTAACACTGGGACTATGAAAGCAGTTTTCAAGCAGCCCTTACTGAAATCAGTTTTTAATCTGGTAAAAATAGAACATACATTTACAAGATTCTATTTAAATGGACTGAAAATACTGTGAAATAAAAAGCTCCGTAGTTTATCCAGTGTGTTACTGTTGGCTTTCATGAGAATTTTGTCATCGACAGAATGCATACTGTAAGCATTTCCTGAGTTTTTCCTTCTGCTTGGGGAAACAACAAAACAAAGAAATAATTCTTTATTTTTCCTCTGCCTGTTCATTCCGATATCTCTCTTCAAGTTATTTCTCTTCAGTCTTAGTGATAAATGGGACTTTGCAGGGAGCAGTCGTAAAGCTCTCGCAGTTTGTTTGTTGCACATTGCTTATATGCGTTTTAAAAGAACGTTGTATCATAATAAACATTCGTGAAAAATTATTTATACAGATGAGTTGCACTAACAAGTATTTGTAAAATAAATCTTAAAATTCACATACATTTAGTACTTTCAGTGCATTCTCTTTGCCAGACTGTGGTGCAGGGATTTTATTTCATTGTTCTTTAATATTTTTTTAGATTCAGCTTTGGTTATTTTTAGACTTACTTTGCCATACAATTTGAAAGCACATCATCCATCCATCCGTCTGTCCGTCCATCCATCCATTCATCCATCTGTCCGTCCATCCATCCCTCCCTCCCTGCTTCCAATGACACTAAAAATGGGATTTCTGTATGTGTATCTCCACTGAATTCCAGAGGGGTTCCTCCCATTTATCCTGCTGTAAGCTAGGTGGGTGTTACTCAGCAGTGCAACGGGGATGCAGGCTCCGATTCTGACCTGTGAAGAACAGATTCATTCCAAACAACTTGGCTATAAGGTCTAGTTATTCAGAGAAGTCAAACAAGATATGTTATATCGTTATGTTCTCTCTAATGAAGTTAATTTCCATTTTCCAATTAGGCTTTTCTTTTTTATCAGTTCACACAGTTAATAATATCTACAATTACTAATATAAATTTTAGTTAATAGTGTCTATTAACAACTGACTTTATAAGAATTTATCTCACATTTAAATATCTGTGGTCATAATAACTGAAATAATTTAGGACTAAATGAGTTTTCAGCCCTGAGCATTTGATAGATTGCATTATTTCCTTTTTGTTATTTATACAGCATCATAAGTACGGATGGTACTTCATCAGGAGCTCACGGTTTAAATTACACCTAACACACAAGTGTTTTATGACGGTCATAAACAACATACAGGAGAGTGCTGGAGTTTTTCATTCTCATGCAGTATTCTTGACAATTCCTTTTTAATTTAATTAGCAGAGATGGTCTCTGAAATGATGGCCAGGAAGGAAGGTCAGTGATGGAATGCTGACCAAAAGCCATCAATTTTGAACTGAATTTCTGTACACCAACATAGGCACTGCACAGGCTGGATACCTACTTGTATGTCTGAAGCATCTTTTCCTGTTCTGAATCTAGGTCCAAAAAATCATTTTTCTTCCTACCGTTTTGTTTAATTCATTTTTTTTGCAATTTCAAGGGGAATTTCACAGGTAAGATGTAATAAAGCAAAAGGAAGATCTTTAATTTGATGCATAAACTACCCTATAGCTAGCTAAAAGTATATAGAACTTACAAAATAGATGCCTGGTGAGAAAAAGAAGTTAATAGGCATGCAAATGTCTTTTTCCTGTGTCACTCACCTGGCAGGGTATTTAACGGCTGTAAAGAGGCCAGAAGAGGCAAACACATATGCTGGGACCCCGTGACGCCGATAGAACAGGGCTCCATGGAATCCAGTTCAACAGAGACCTGAATCGACCAGGAGCATCATGTACGGCGGAGTGGGCTTTGCTGGGAAGAAATTAGTAAAGATAAGCAAGAATAAATTAGCCTATTTTTGCTAGGGTAACGAAAGTGGGAAAGGGTCCATATCTGCTTATTGAAAGGCACAAAATACCAGTACTTTTGCTATAAATCACATTTTCTTTTAAGGCAGAGCAGGTAGCAGGGTTGGTCCCTCCATTACATAGGACCAATATTCTGTTTTGGATCCCTAATAATAATGTTCACACGTTGTTGCTGTGTTGATTAACCAAGGACACGTCCGACGGCAGCACTGGTGTGGCCTCAAGAGCGGGTGGCCTGCACTGCTTCAGCCGCAGAAGAGGCGATGTAGGGGCCCGGTGCTGGACCACTTGGCCACACATGTTGCTGCTTGCAGATCTGTGGGCACGGCGTAGGCGCCATCCACCCTGACAGTTGTCTGAAATGGTTACTACGTTCCATTCCCTTCCTGAAGGCCTCACACTGAGGTTGGCTTCTTTAGCTTCTCCTGCGAGCAGACCCCGCTCCCCTCCATCGCCCCGGCCGCCGATGCGGTTCTCCAAGCAGACACCGTATCATTGATGCTAACAGCAGTATCAGCAGATTAATGTTGCTTTTCTAGATCTGAAATATTATCCTTCTCTCCTACCAAGTGATCCAAAGACAGAACTGGACATTACATGATGAAGAGATTTCAGTGCAGGTTTGGTATCTCTCATAAGTTCCTTCCTTGTTAGCATTTGTATTTCTATACCATCGTATTTCTATACTGTCATATTTCCATTCGATTTTCGGAAAAGCTGCTTTCCTAATGAAAGGCTATGCAGTTGCCACCCATTTTACCCACTGAACAAGTCTGGAATTGAAGTACAAAAAATAGTGCCACATAGAACAAACTCCTGAACAGAAGGTAATTCTCTTTAGTGCCAGCTGATACTGGCTGGGCGCTTCCACTACCGAAATTTCCATAACCATCATTTTTAATCAACAAAATGAAACATACAGCGCATCATATGAATTTCATAACAGATTAGAAGAAGGCAATGCATTACAGTTAACCTGTTTTGCTATATTTCTCATTGTTAGGGCCAGATTTGCTGGTACCAAACAGCATCTCTTTCTAGCTTCAGATAGTTCATGGGACTGTGCTGGATCACCCTCACCGAGGACCTTCATCTGCTTTCTGTCTAAAAGAAAATGATATAAAAGTACGATGTAAAAGTAAAAAATTTCAAGGCCAAAAGCTGGTGAAGGATCTGACCTCCAGGATAGATTGGCGTGCTGCGAAGCTCTTACCTTACCCTTACAAGTACTAAGCACTGTCTGAATGTCCTGGGGTTTTTTCCTCCCCGTTTTCTCTTTTCTTTATCTCTGCATTCTGTTTGCTTTTTTTTCTCATTCATTGTATTTCTTTTTTCATATTAGTGGTTAATGTAACCTATGTTCTTTTACATTTTCCAGGGGCATTCTTTCCTTTTCTGTTTTTCTCTGTTTATTTTTTCTCTTTACTTTTTTGGTAATTTCCATTCTTTACTCTTTGTACGAAGATTATATTAAGTGACAAGAATAATGTCAAATAAATGAGATTACATTAATGAACAGATCTTGTTGCATTTCCATGATTCACAGGAAAAAATATTCACGCTGGCTGATTTTTCAATTAAATCATTTGCTGTGTTATCTCTTCAGCATATCTTTATGAATATGCATAACTGTAATGCATTTAAATTGTTTCAGGTCTTTGTTAACCTCAAAAAGCCACAAGGTGCCTACTAGCAAAATATGGGATTTTCTTGCTTTTTGTGTAAAAGTCAGAATACTTTGGTTTAGCCTTGATATCTTTTCCAAGGAAGTACAGGGGATTAGATGTTTGAGAAAGCATCTTGATTCTTTCCAAAGATAACAGACTTATTCCTTTGTTGTTCAACTTATTTCATCTTAAAAGTATTATCCTTTTTTTTTTTTTTTAATATTTCCTATAACGTCTCTTTATCCCATGAGGACTCTCACCACTAGCAAGTACATCCAAAAATGCCTAGTAAAGAATCTGTAGAAAATTAGCTGTAACTTCAAAGATATCAGAAGTATTAATTTTGAAGTGAAGGATTGCTGCTACCCACATACAAAGGGAACCTTTGGGGAATGAAAGTTGAGTTTCTTGAACATTTCTTTCCTATGGCTGTGAAGGAATTACAAGGTCTGGCACACAGTTACTGGCAAGCGCCAGCATCTCTTATTTCAAAGCCTGGAACAAAAAGTTGTGTAGCTGTTGCAGTTTTAAAATGAAAAACTTTTATCATCAGCTGAAAAACTGTACTGTCATGGGCACATTCCCAGAGGTTTTCTTTACCGAAATTACTTAAATTTGGTCGCCAATGAGATTTCACTGAAAATAAGATAGCAGTGCCTTCTGCCACGTGTGCCACAAAGGAGCGAGGAGGATCTCTCCTTCCCCTTCAGGCTCCAAAGGCAGGACAATTTGGAGGAATTACAAGGGAAAAATGACGTGAGCTGCCCGTCACACAGTATAGACATACCTCCCCTCCAGGATCACCGCTGGCTTTCACTCTTCAAGGGCTTTCCCATTTGAAAGCTTATCTGTATTTTGATTACTCTACCAGGGACCACATTAAAATTAAAAAATAAATAGAGGATTAAAATATTGCAGCAGTAGATGTTTAATTCGGCATGTAATTTTATTGCAGTCACGTGCAATATATGCTTCTACTTTATATGGCACAGAGAGTACTGTAATATTTTTTTTTCTTTAATGGAAGGTGAACATCCTTCCAAACTTACAGACTTTATGTCTTTCTGTATGTAAAATAAGACCTTTCGCTAATGTGGAAAATATTTTTTCATTATAAAACATGGTATTTTACATATTTGATAGTCTAATTAGAACAGCAAAAATATTGACTAACACTCTCCAGAATATTTTATTTGAGATTTGCATGGAATTCATCAGGAAAATTTGGATGATATCTAAATAAATAAATAAATCCTTGTCATATATCTTCTGTATAGCTCCTCAAGTACATAAATGCGGAGGATATTGAAAAATATTGGCTTAATATGTTATAGAAAAATCCAGAATTAAAAATATTATATGCAACCAGTATTATCCGGTCAGATATTATTCAAATAAATAATACTTTTGTCCCTCCAGTGGGAGAACACCAATCACCACTGTGGCCTGCTGAATGAGACACTGCAGTGGGAAAACACTTCCCACTAGTAACAGCAAGACTAATGAGACACATGGTTATAAAGACAGTAAGAGAAAACATTGAAAAGAATATTCTATCCTATATTCAGGAATATTAGATTTTAAGATTAAAACTAAGATGGTTGAATATAATACGGGTGAAAGGATAGAGCCCAAGGACAGATGAGGCTCATGGGAAGCACAACCACGGCTTTCCTCCTTCTTTTTCTTTCATCCTGGTCGAATGTTCAGGCCAGATCACCCTGCCCTCACTCTCCCTCTGATTAGGATCCGAAGTTTCCACTTCCATCAGTCAGTCTTCTCCTACTCTTCCATCCCCTCCAGGGGAGAAGGGTCTCCAATTTCAGTGACCTCTTTCACTCCCTTGGATACAGGTCATTCTCCCAAAATCTTGAAGGCAAAACTACCCTGCAGGTTCCAGACTTTTAATTTGTAGGTTGATTTTTTAAAACAAGTGCTAAAAGACAGGGAGCACAATGTACACCCCGTTTGTGTTGAATAGCAGCACTTCGCAATACCAGTAACGACAGCAAATGGGAAGGAGGGCAAGATACAAAGGCACAAAGAGTCTCTGTGAGCCTGATCTGGCCACCTTTGCTATGACAGAACTCAGGCTTAGGTTAAACAGAGTTTTCCTCCCTACTGGAGTTCTTCTGTGTGTCCGTGGGTGGCTGTGGGTATTGCGAATCCTCTTTGTCCCAGGCTTAGTTAGTTCAGATGACTGCTTTGACTTTGTTTCAGTGGATTGCTTAGACTACAATTAGTTTCAACATCTCTGCCTTTTGCTGACTCTTCTCATTTTATCAGAAATAAATGTCACTAATCAATATCTATTGCCCTGTTAAATTAATTATTTCTTAATTGCTGACAGGGTGCTTGCCCTGCACCGTGTCCACTATGGAGCTGGAATCCAAATGATGTTCATGTGGCACTGTCGGAGGTGAAGCTTTTCATCCCTACTCTATTAACCCTCAGGATGGATGTTTTGGTGGGTACCATAACACAATAACTACAGTTTTGAAAATCGCATCACTGTATATTAAAAATACAAGTAGAACTGACTTTCTGCCAGAAGTTTTTGATTTTCTGGGAGCGCTCTTCCCTAGAATATGCTTGAATTTATGCCCTCAAGGGTTTAAACAAAGAAGATAATTAAACAGATCCTTCAAAGCAGAGACCTACTGGTGTGATGGAAAACGGTGGTTAAGCACATTCTTTTATTTGAAAACTGTAACTTTGCACATAGTTCTTTTATCTTTCCTCACCCATCTTTTGTGCTTATGAAATTATTGTATGCTAATAACAGCTAATTCAATTCTGAATGCAAAATGAGGAACACATTGCTTGGGTTCCATCTCAGGACTCAGATTATGAACTATGCTAGCATAGTCCAAAATTTTCTTCCGATCCTGAAAAAAACCCTTATGAGAGGTCTGAACTGAGAGCATCATAGCTTGTTAAAACTCTGTCTGTTCTGATGCCATCAAGCAGTAGGGCCATTGGGACTGCACTGGTTGTCCCTAGAGGTCACCAGTGATGTACCTACACACTACACAACCCTCTCTTGCACCCCTTCCTTGGGTTTTAAAAATTGCAGAATTTAGATATTGCGTCAGTTCTTCTGCAAGACTCTCTTAGGATCCCAATATATTCACTGTTTTCTAGTAGGCAGGAGAGAACAAGAAAATGGGGGGGAAAAAGCATGATCCTGTACAGACTAATGTGAAAATAAAGTCAGTTTTAGTAATCAGCTGTAGGAAATTAAGTCTTTTAAGTCTTGACTGCCTTCTTTCAAGGTATAATTATTTACATTTTGAAATAGTATATTTAAATTACTCACAAATATTTATTGAGAATAACTGCATGTCCTGGTTCCAGCTGGGATAGAGTTAATTTTCTTCTTAGTAGCTGGTAGAGTGCTGTGTTTTGGATTTAGGATGAGAATAATGTTGATAACACAGGGATGTTTTGGTTCTTGCTGAGCAGAGTTTACACTGGTTTCCAGCTTCCCATGCTCTGTCCCGTGCACAAGAAGCTGGGAGGGGGCACAGCTGGGACAGCTGGCCCAGACTGGCCCAAGGGCTATTCCATACTGTATGATGTCGTGCCCAGTATAGAAACTGGGGGAAGAAGAAGGAAGGGGGGGATGTTCGGAGTGATGGCGCTTGTCTTCCCAAGTCACCGTTACATATGATGGAGCCCTGCTTTCCTGGGGATGGCTGAGCACCTGCCTGCCTTCCTCCTGGGAAGGAGTGAATGAATTCCTTGCTTTGCTTTGCTTGTGCGCGCGGCTTTTGCTGTACCTATTAAACTGTCTTTATCTCAGCCCACGAGTTTTCTCACTTTTACTCTTCCGATTCTCTCCCTCATCCCACCGGGGGGGAGTGAGCAAGCGGCTGCGTGGGGCCTAGTTGCTGGCTGGGGTTAAACCACAACACTGAATAATATTATAATGCTATTTTGTGACATTCTGAGTTATGGAAAAAATAAATCCATTCATTATCAGGGGAGTTAGTGGACTTTGCATTCTCAAAGCAGCAAATGTCCGTTGTTTCCCTCCCATACACTCAGGTATGACACAGAATGACATCATACTTTGCAATCTTTGTTACTCTTTAGTCAGAATGTTGTACAAACAAAACCAGATAAAATTACAGAGATATTTGTAACTCTCAATATTTGAGCACTGTTGTTAACAGATGGGCAAATAAATAAGGATTTAAAATCTTTGATTGTTGTTCCTCTAATTACATAATTAATTTCACACCTGATCTCATAGCTTCTTTTAGAGGTTAGAAGGATATATGCACTTTATTGAGTCTATTTAAATAGACTTCAGTAGAGCTGAGAATCAAAAGTGAAATCTTGGTTTCCCAGGCGTCGGTGGGAATCTCCCCCAGTGAACCAAAGCTCCAGCACACAGTTCAATAGTCCTGTGACAAATGCATCCCTACGACACAGATCCATGAAGCAGCCCGTTAAAGAAGTTTTCAGTATAGATACAACCATAACTTCATGTGGATTTAGTGGGAATCTTCCTAATGACTTCACTGGCATCAAATTGTACACACTCGGCAACAGAAACCAGTGCCAGAAACCATTGTTCCTCACCTTTTGTCAGCCTCCATGTGAGAGGACTGGGCCGAGAAACAAAAACAGTGATAAAAGCTGCAGGAACCTGAGTTTGGTCAAATTCCATAATACCCACACGCATGCTCTAAATAGCGCTGGGACTGTGGATTAAAGAAATGAGTGATATTTGGAAAGGTGCCTAACTGTACCTGGCATGCAACATAGGTTGCTCTATGTGATATGTTAGCTTTGTACCTATTTTTTGCTTAGCTTTTGCCTGCATGAGCCATGGGAGAACCTAATAGAGGGCCAGGAAACCACTCATGGATGCCAGGTTTCCACTACATATGGGGAAAAAAGAATTGAACTGGAAATTAAAACATTAACAAAGAGTTACACAAAAGGAGTGAGAGAAAATGGGCAAGAAAATGAGATATGCAAGTTTGCTAGAGTTTAAAGTAGCTATCTTTAAAGATTTTTATGTTCCACTCATCTTTGCTAGTGCAGCCCATTGGGAATCTGTGCGTGATCGTTCAGAGCTCCATCTTCATGAAAGATGAAAGGCAAAGCCATTCAGTGGTGAGAGCTGGTTTCTGAGAAGTGCATCCAACCCCATGTAACTGCAATTAAATTATGGTACATAACGTTATTGGTTAAGGGGCAACGCAGTCCTCAGTGCTGTACAAGGTAGAATGAATAATAAGTGCTGAAAATAGTCATAGATCACATAACTTTGCAATATTGGTGGTGTTAGCTGAAAAATGAGTTATTGGGGATTAATTGGGAGAGTATGCTGTTATGAATTAGACACATGCTAAAGATCATCAATAAAGGTTAAAAAAGGGCTCTTTAAATGAGCTAATTGATCAGGAAAAGTTCTGAGAAAAGATAGGAAAGGATTTGAGCAGCTGAAGTCTATAAGCACATTCTGGACCTTGAAAAGTCTTGGTCTTCATAAATGAAGAGGTATGCAGAATATCTCAAAAACTGGTTCACCTTGCTGTATGTCAGCTTACGGGGAAGCAGAAGTCAGTGACTCAAGAAAAGGAAATGTTAACTCATTCAACTGGTACTGTGGAAGATATTATGGTTTACCTCTGGAAATATCCTGGTCTGCTGTTGGCCATGGAGTGGGCAGGCAGTGACGCGGTGCCGATCACGTGGAGTGCCGATGATTCACGGAGTGGGCATCGTCTCATCTGCAGCCTGGGACGAGCTTGGACGGCAGCCGATATTCTGCCAGCGATGAGGACTGGCTGAGCCCCCCCCAAAGGCACGCGCAAGTTCTGCTCAGGCTGGGTACGTGCAATTTGAATGCCAGAAAGGCTAAAATAAAACTCACCGGCTGTTAAACATAAACAGATGAAGATAAATAGACGTAGCAAGCATCAGTGGCCACATGAGTTATTTTATTTGTCTTCTGAGACCCTGTCATTGCATTGAAGTTTTAAGGCAATTCAAATAGGAATCATATTTAGGATTTATAGCAAATAAGGCTGTGAAGGTTCACACTTCTTTGCCTGCCTTGAGGTGGCATTACAAAATGTAATAAGCAGGATATGTCTTCTTCATTCCCTGGTTCAGATTCTTTCACCTTTCCTGCCACTCACAGCACTTTCAAACATCATTAATCATGTCATGATAAAAGTTCACTCTGCATACGTCTTATTATGCTCGCAGTTACTTCTGTTAGCTTGTTACAGTTAGCTTCTCGCAGGTCAAATGATATAAAAGGAGATGAAAGAGGAGGCATTAAGGATGCCTCTTCTAAAAGGGTTCTCCTATCTCCTCATGTCCTGCCATCACATATTTCTACCTGGGAGAACAGGAGATAATTATAATGCCAGAATGGGAAATCAACTATCTACCTCCTAACTGCTACCCTGGAGCATTTAAGCACTACTTAACCACCTGGCTTTACAGTAAAGTTTAGGTACGACTTGCTTTGAATAAGTACAGGGTCTGCTCTCATGGAAGTGCTCTGAGGGCAATCATCTCTTCAGAGACATCAGTTGGTAAGATTGGCTGGCACCTGCACTGCCTACAAAAACTTGTTTGGCAGTTGAGTTGCTAAGGAGTTCAATAATTTAAAAATGAAAAAGACGTACTAAATTATCTAGGTAATTTCCTGAATATGGGTTTAACTTAATTTTCTATGTCTGAAGCAAAGCAGTGCCCAACATTTCCCTTGGGACCCATCCTAATGAATCTCATTGCCAGAGAATTTTCCCTTATATTCAACCTAATTTTTCCCTGTCTTAATTTAATCCCATTACTTCTGCTTATGCTCCCTCTTGCTAGACTAAATAATTCAGTGTCAGTAATTAGGTACAATTATAGATGCATCAATTAACATTCGTCAGCGTGGCTACAATGCTATGGGAAGGTCCATAAGACCTGGCTGAATTTGTGGAGTTCCAGGAACTGATGAACACAGACGAGGATATTCACTCATCTGGTCCCTTCCAGACTTTCATCCCGTTCCCACTTGTGCTCTCTATATAGCTGAAGTTGCTGGGCAGAATAGCGGAGATATTCTTATCAGCTTTTCGTTATTCTGATGACACTGAACTCTGTCACAGGATCCCCCAACCCAGTAAGTCCTGTTTAGGCTAATAGTTAGCGAGATACATCACCGAAGTGTGTGTGGATGTAAAAACATAGACATATAAAATGATCGCTAGTTGTAAGAAATACTTTACTTTGTATTAACCCGTTTCATGTGTTGAAAGAGAGCAGTAATGCAAGTTCAGCTCATGTTGTTATACCGTATACTGCTTTGGTGAATTTTTACCAGCTTGAGACTGAACAGTATGCGATACCGGTTTCTCTGTTTAAGGGTTGACGTTTCCTTTCATTAAATGATAACACACTGTTTCTCTTGTTTCCTCTAACAGTTCCTGTAATATGATATGTATTTTAACTGCTGAACACTCAGCTGGAAAAGATTGACTGTAGCAGTTTTTATAAATATATTTGATGCACAGATGTTCTAAGAACCTATTTTGCATGCTTGCCCGACTCGGCTTCCTTTCAATTTTTTAAGTGAGATTCCACCTATTATATCCATTTGCAACTCTTCAACTCTCTTGCCCGTAAGGAAAATAACAAAAAATCTTGACCTGCAGTTTCCTACAGTTTGTTTTAATGGATCCCGTGGTAAGCTCAGCAGATGGGCAGTGTGCAGCTGCTGGAGATGGAGAGAATTCATCCACATCATTGGTCACTAATTCAAGACCCTTTTTAGATAGGAAGTGTCCTGTCCAACATGACAGTAGATCTGCAAGAAGTGGCAGTACCTGGTCAGCCAAACAACAGCGCTCGTTGGCATCTCCCCTGGTTCCATAGCCTGAAGCCCACAGCCCCTCGCCCCCTTGCAGCGAGGCACTGCCTTCACGTCGGGCAGTCCTTGAGGCTGACTGTTGGTAATGAAGTTCTCGGATTCCCACACACTTTGGAGGGTGTGAAATTGTTTGCTGACACTTTCTGCAGAATACGAATTCACTGCAGTGGGAGTGCTACGGGAGAAGCATTGAATAGGATTGTCCTCAAAACTGCAAAATCTGCAGTTATTCTCTAGCATCGTCCCTATGTTACATGGTTTGAGGGGTGCCAGACACAGATGTTGAGGCCTGTCTTTATTCCAGCTGATGACCCTGGATCTTTCCAGAGAATTAGAGTGCAGTTTCATGTGTTCCCTTGAGCTATATTATGCTTCCAGTTCAGCAATATAACCCATTCGGTAATACTATTATTCCATATAAATTGGCTTATTATCCTTTTGAAAAGCCTAAAGATCTGTGTTTGCTCGTGTTGATATTTCAGCAGAAATCCACATGAACTTGTTTCAATGCATTTTAAATCTTAAAAAAAAAAAAAAATTAAAAATCCCAAAATAGCAAGGGTGAATGAATAGGAAACGACTGTTAATTTTTTTTCATTTTGGGAAAAGAAAGCTACTCCAGCTGGAAAGAAAGGAACCTCAGGGCGATTTTGCCAGAGAGGTTCTTATGTATCTTGTTCTGTGTGCTATCACCAACATAACAGACAGCCTTCCTGACCTTAGAGGGGAAATGAAAAGGTGCTTAAACTGAATGCATTTTAAAATAATTAATCATCTATTATATATGGCTAAGTTCAAGAAACAGTAAATTGGTTTTTATCTTTTTCAGTGAAAGCATAATTTCAGTTTTGAGAACAGATAAATCTAGGTCAGTGGATGGATTTTCTGTGGTTTCCCTGACATTTGAATAAATTAAAAAGACATTCTGAACACTGACCAAATCAATCACAAAGTATCCAAAAATGAATACGCCCAGAAAAGAAATTTTGGAATTGGTCCTTCAGTAGTTTGCTTCCAAAGTATGGTTTCAGTCACAGTTTTGTAATGAACATAATTTTAATTGTATTATGCTCCCTGACACGGCCAAGCTACTATTTTAATTGTGACTTTTGGGCATGTAAGGAGAGCGTTTCTCCAGTACAACTTGTTTTGGCTTTTCCTTTCTTAAAGTCAAACTGTGACTGTCGGTTGTACTTTTCCCATATTGTGGCACTGCCTCACTTTGACCTTTGATATAAGCGTCTGTGTCCTGGTCAGTTATAATTAGTCATAAATCCATCAAATTTCAGCAAGGTTAAATTGTGCTATTTCTTGAATATTCTCTTCCTACACCTGACACTTGTAATTCTCTGTCTTTTCTTCCTCCTGTTTCCCACCCAGCACCTTAGGGCCTTTTTACCAATGGTGCTGTCTCGGGATATATGCAGCAGCGTAATTGGTCCTTTGTCATCTTTAAGTATTTTATGACAATATCGGGCAAATGTCTGTCAGGTAAAAGGATACCTGGAGAGGACACATCGCTGCAGCCTTCATTCACAGGGCTGGATTCACTGGTACATTAGAGTTAGTAGAAAATCAGAGTGAATTGGGGCAGGCAAGGATAACTGCCTGTGGGACCAGACAAGGGGCAGGAATGGGTAGAAAGAGAGTCTCAAAGTTGGTTTTTTGTAATAACCTTCTTCTAGGTGCATAACGATATCCGAGGCTGTCCCACCTCGTGCTGAGCAGAGCAAGGAAATTCCACGTTGCATTTTTTTGGCAACAGTGGTACAGCTTCTACTTAATGAGTTATGTCTTCATTACTTTGTTATCTTCCTATAGATATACAATATTATGAGTAGTACAGATAAAAAGGTTGATTGGAAAGCAGAAAAATTTTAGGACTTCTTTCCCTGTTTGTTTTTTTTTTTTTTTTGATCAGCACTATTTTGATATGTTCGTATCCATTCTAAGTATTTGAGTTTATATCCTTTGCTACCATGCAAAATGTTAGAACTATATTCTTTGGTCGTCTATCATGGACAGAAATGCAAGGTAGGTTTAAATCATTTCTCCTGTGAAAAGTGTACAAGCACTTACCGAACACTAAAATCGGAACGTGAGTCTGGAAGGAGCCCTCCCACAGTCAAGATCAGACGATGCTGTCATCGCAGCCACAGATCTGCATGCTCGTCGCGGGGCATACAGGCAGTTCCTGGGGCTTCTGAGCAATCAAAACAGGCATAAAAAAGAAAATCTGTGATCATACAGTCTAATCCTTTGCATTGTTTACTTGAATCCAAAAAGAAAACTTACCTGATGCTTTATTCAACCTTCAGTTAAGGAAAGCAGGAGGAAAACTAACTTCAAACCATGAAGGAGCAGGAGAAAGAGTACTTCAAAGTATGTACTTAGTTCTGTCATGGTTGGACTCGCCAGAGCTAAGTAAGGTGTGTTTATTTTTCTGGTAAGTAACTAGTGTTTTTATCATCACTCAATGGCGGGTTCTCTTCAGGCACCCGTTGCATCTTCAAAGAATCCATTAGTTGAACATGTCGTTTCAATTATTTTGGAGGCTGTTGAGAGAGCTACTCTAAAACATGAAAAAACACCTCTTTCCCAGTTCGCTGGCCATCTGAATCAAGCAAAAAGACCTTGGACAGCATTTCTCCAACTTTATCATGGCTTCTTCCGTGTACATTACAACCCCATTTTCCCCCGACCCCACACCCGAAAGCCTCCAACAATTTGGACTTCCCACTTGCAGGATTACACCTTAAAGAGGCTGGAGGATTTCATTCTTCACCCACTGTCCCATTTCAAGGGTATATCAGAGCATTTGTTAGCTATTGATGAGATGTGGGAGTGACCAGGATATAGTACTTATTTTCTGCTTTTCTCATGGGATGGGATTCTTCTTTGGTGTACAGGTCCTGTGCGAGGGTAAAGTTTTCATAGAATCACAGAATCGTTAAGGTTGGAAAAGACCCTTAAGATCATCAAGTCCAACCATTAACCTAACACTGCCAAGTCCACCACTAAACCATGTCCTCGAGCACCACCAGCTTTTAAATACCTTCAGGGATGGAGACTCAACCACTTCCCTGGGCAGCCTGGTCCAATGCCTGACAGCCCTTTCAGCGAAGAAGTTTTTTCTAATATCCAACCTAAACTTCCCCTGGCGCAGCTTGAGGCCATTTTCCTCTCATCTCACATGGAGATGCACAGGTTTGGTCAATGCAAAAGTGAGTCTGAGCAATCCTGTATAGAAAGTGAGAGAGAGCCAGGAGATCCAGATCCATGCACACTGACAAGGAAAGATGCTGCTGCTCCTGTATGGGCATCCCATGAGTGGAAGCCCCAAATGGGAAAGAGCAGAGCTTCACTTGAGCTTTAAAATTCATCTGAATAGTTTCAAAACATCTTTCTTATCTTTAGCTAAATTGGAGCAAAACAAGAAGGAAGCAAGTTTCTTACTGATTTGGAACTCGCAAACTATATAATTTCATATGACGGTAGGTTTGGTAATTTTAAGACAGATTTCCTGGGAGTCCCTAAGGGCAAACTTTATCCAAGCAAAAGCAGAATGATGGATGTGCTATCTAGGCCACGCAGCTCCACATCTGTGGATATTTTAGTAAAACAAGATTAAATGAGGAGAAACTATATTCTTTTTAATTTCCCTTGGGTTTGGTTAAACCTCCAGAGACAAAAAGCTTCCCCGGAGGTACCAGACGATTGGGAAAAAAAAACAGCCTCCCAACGGGGAAAGTGAGAGAGCACATCCACAAACAGCTTCGCGGGAAACTGGAAGTTGCTGAGGGGTGGACCCGACACAAGAATCCCAAACCAAAAAGGACGTCCCTGCCTTGGCCCCCATGCAGGGAGGGTCTCTGCCGTAGGGGTTACACAGCAGTGTTTATGCACAGCACCAGCCCTGCAATGTGCCCTCGCCTGCTGCAGCAAACCCTGCGATTTCTCCAGACGTACCCTGGCTGCTGATTTGCTCCCGCAAAGGAGAGACAACTGCGCTGCCACGGGGCTTTTCCCAGCTCCTTGGCTGTCTCTGAGTGCTGGGGAGCGCAGGGTGAAGAGTACAGTGGAGCCCACTGGAAAAAAAGCTGTACTCATTAATATGGATTCCAGGGTAATTTTATATTTCATGAGCTTCTTTTCTCTTTCTCCTTGAGCCCCCAGGAGACAGCAGATGTTTTCGAGTATCACATGGAGAGCAATGTGTCTTTTTTCTTTTTTTTTTTATTGTGAAGATTCCTCCTCACTTGAAAGGATTAAGAGAGGAAAATCTTTTTTTATTTTTTTAATCAAATGCCTAACTCAGATCTTCTTCACTAAATGTAGTCAGCATTTCTGAAAAGTTTGCAGTTGTACTGCCTTGTAGAGCATTTGCCCTTTCAAAGGTATGAACTTGTTCATTAAAGCTGGCTACCCAGAGAGCTTGGATCCCTTATCTCCTTTGGGGGTACAGCTCATATGCAATAAAATATCAGGATCGGTGAAACTGCAAAATGCTTGTGCTATTCTCAGATTGTGCATTTATTCCATATACATCATTGTCTCCTTCATGAAATATCTAAACCAAATTCAGAGCAAAACACCTTGTTAATTCAAATCTATACATAATATTTGAAAAATTTGGTCTAATCTTGCAGGCTGTAACTAAAGAAAGGTATTACAAATAAAACTGTTGCAAAAGTCACATTGAATTTCTTCTGGCAAAATCCAACATCAGCAATAAACCACTGTAACAATGGGCAAGATCTCAGAAGAAAAGCGAGGGGACATAAAATCTCTATTTTGCTCACTATAGCATTACTCTACCTCGGTGTTGCATATGCATCTATTGAACTTATCTGTAATTGTCCCTTCAGTTCCTTTCTGTTGATGTCTTGCTTTCCTTTAACAATACAACGATTTTCTTCCTCTTCTGCATACAGATATGAGGGTGGTAAGACGGAGTACATTTTTTTCCTGAAAAACTGTAAAAATTACAGTGTGTTAATTCATTGCACTCAGTACTTGCCTAACTACAGAAATACCTACCGTGAGGGGCCACACCAGTGGCTGCGACTGTGTAATGACCAACAACCAACAAGCTCTTAGCACCGAGGTCTTTGCACCATGGATTTCTCCCTAAATCCTTCCTTCCATGCCCGGACTCTGTCTTTGGCCAGAAGATACTGCACCCTTCCAGCCTGAAGACAAGACCATAACTTTCAACCACTGGATGTGTTCAACGAAAACCAGCAAGTTCAAAAGACTGGTCATGCATCCATGATGCATAAGCGTGCTGGAAATTGCACCTTTTCCATGGTCTACTCCAGAAGTGTTTTAGGAATGCTCCGTGAAATGGGGATGGGGACTAATACTGGAAATCTTGGCTGAGTGGGTGCTGTTAGTGCTCGGTCACTGCATCGCTGCCAGCAGGCACGACTGGAAACGTCTGTGAATTCTCTTAGAGCTTGGGCTTTCAGTGAGGGTGAATCAATGCTTAAAGACGGTAGATAAGAATACAGCAAAGGAGCACCAGAAGAAATGTCAAAGTCCTACCAACTCTACTCCTTCACCCAACTTTTATTTTAGCTTAAAATGTAAGAAATAATTTACTTCTTAGCAAATATGGATGCCAATTCATAAAGTATTTATTTCCCTCTACCTTGGTGTTTAAGGTGGCTCTATTTTTTTCTCCTACTTCCAGGGAGGGGAGCAGACAACTAACACACTACTGAATGAAAGATATATGAACCATAAAATTTCTGGAGAATCTCTAAAGTACATGTTCAAGTCATCAGGCTTCAGTTCTTTTTTAAGTGTGAGTAAGGACTCTGACTATTCTTGTGTTTGGCTGACATTAGAGGGTTTAAAGAAATATTTTAAAGGACAAAAGCTAAAATAACTTTTATATATTTCACTCAAAGTAACCATAAATATTTTACAGAGTGATGAAGATTCTATTTCCTAAACCAAATGGGAAGGATCCCCCAAACCAGACCTCATAATATTGGCTGCACAGAGGAAAATAATATTAATTTTAATGTCCCTTCACAGTTTCACTCTGCCTTATCACCTTCACTTGATGCTCACAAAAATAAAATTATTATGGATGTGGCAAAAAATCCTTTTAGTATTTCTCATAAAATGAGATACATAAGGCTATATCAGAGTCTCCTAACAGTGTTAATATAGAGAGGCAGCCTGAAGCCCTAGACTAATTTTGCCATAGGTATGTTATACAATGAGAATATGAGAACATGAAACAAAGAAAGAGCTGGAAGAATGATAAGATGATGATGGAGTCCTTCCTCGGTATGTGATGTTCCTTTGCCCATTCCCAAGAAACAAGGAAGAAATGTTGTGTAAAAATTGTCAGCAATATGAAAGCACATTATCTGGACCCTAAAGAAAAAAGATCATAACTTTCGCTCTGTATCCTGTCTATTCCCCTGGTGTAGAAGGATATAATCTTAAAATACTCTTTTTGTTTTATTACTTGGAAAAGTGGAACAAAGTTACAACTCTGAAGTTTTAGGTAACCACGTTTTAAAAGAAGCTTCTTCTAATGAGATTTTTGCTTATAAATGACCCGATGTGCAATATTGTGTTCCCTTCCTGGACGTATGGGGTGAAGGTTTGCTCCTGGGTTGCTCTAGGAGGTGCCCAGCTTGCGGCAGGCAGAAAGGGCTGTGCGTGCTGCTGGGGGCTTGGCCGGAGGGGGAAGGATGGAGTCGGGGTTCTCTTCTGCTCCGACCCCCAGCACGGGGCCTTTGCACGCTGGTGTACTGGAGGGTGACATAAATGGATGGGGGAAATCGTTTCAGCAAATGGTATGTGAAAAGTACATAAACTACAGACCTGAAAATATCTCAGTGCAAATAATATTTGCAGAATTGAGAGGTGACTGCTGGAAGTGAGGGAATGCAGGGAAATCTGTCAAATGGCAGCTTTAGGGTAAAACATGAACATATGTATGAGTTGGCGAATAAGCAACTCTCTACAAGAACCAACTAAAATATCAATAGACCTGAATATTCTTCACCCTCCAAATAATTCATTTAAATCATTTCACTTTTTTCATTTTTTTTCTCCCAAGGGGTGAATATTCCAGAGCTTGAGACAAAGCTCACTACTACAAACCCATTAAATTTGCCATTGCTCATGCAACAGTTTTTCCTCACATTGTACGTATTAGGAATATCTGAAAATAATAAACGATGTGCTGTAGCACAAAATCTGAACAGGGCAGCTGGGATGGGTTTCACAGCTGGCGTGAGAATCAGGCACGGCACTCCAGAGAAAAGGTGGGGAACCAGAGGAACGTGACGGATCATCTGGCAAAGGTTTTCTTTGCCGCTTTGCAGGGGCTCTTAGGTTGGTGTGTGCCAGTGTGCAATGCATGACTGCTGTGGAGCTCCCACACGAGACTTCGAGAGGCTGAACTCTTCTGCAGATGCAAGGCAGCCGTATGTGAGCCTGAGGTTCAGTGAGCGTGCAATTATGTGTGAGATTCAATTATGGGCTTTTGAAGGCATCCCTTCTTCATTTTGACCAATATTTATATAACTTCTGCATGATATATATAGTTCTTCCTGCTTACTAAACTAGAAGAAAAATCCCCATCAGAATAAAAAGTTCCCCTGGAGTTTGATTCCTGATGCATTTTTCTTATGTAAACAGCTTCTGGGAAGGGAATAATCTCCGGAAGGGGGTTACTTTTCCTTCCACATTGATTTAAAAGAAGGGACGAGAATTCTTCAAAATGCAGTTCATCATTTCCTTAACCATGGCTATGACATGCTCTCCTGAGAAAACACACACTCATTCTATCATTTCACATCAAGCCCGACACTTTCAAATCACATTTCATTGTCACGCATTTTGCCCTAGCATACGCTCCACAATTTATTTTGACAGAAATATATTTCCGACTCCTTTTCATGAGGCAGTCATTACCAACGGGTGCAGTCCGTAGGAAGCACGGCCCACGGTCAACTGGTGATGCTGGGACTGTTGCGCTGAGGTGCAGAGGAAGGGCACAGGGTCCTGTTGTGTTCTGGCTAGGAGCCCCTCTCAAAGCAGAGTTTATAAAAGAGATGTAAAAAAGAAACTTCAAGTTTACATACAATTTAGACCAATGGCTTTATGTGTTTTAAAATTTTAAATTTTCTCCCCTTTTGCAAAATCACAAGAACATGCTTACAAATGTAAATTGTTTGACCTACAAAGCTTATCATCGGATATATACACAGATAGACAAGCAGAGAGGAGCAGAGATAGTCGACCACGCTAATAAAGTCCATTGATGACAAAAGCTAAAGTAAGGACCTAAGCTGATGTGACAGAAATAATTTAAACCTGCCTCCTTGTTCTATACCACTACGTTTGAAATGGGGAGGCATTTCCAGGACCTGCAGATGGATTGCTGAAGGGTTCATAGTAACAACATTTTGCATATTACCTTCTTCCCCCGTGCGCTTAAAGGAATTAAATGCTTCTACAAATAGGAAATTGGGAAACCGAGAAGCGACGTGATTCCTTCAAGGTGAAGGACACTTGATGAGGAAACAGTGACTTGGGGAAAAAGTGAGATTTCATTTTTGGCCTCAGTCCTACAGCTGGCCACTGCACGGTGCTTTTTTCTGCCCCGCTGAGTGCTGCCCTCCGAGCCATGCGAGAGAGGAGTCGTCCCTTTCTCTCCATGGAGGACAGCCTCCAAATGTCTCACTTCAATGTGCTTTTACAATGAAAATCTTTCCCTCATCTACTTCTCATTGGTGCTTTTTGTCTTCAATGATAGCACTTATTACGGTGAATGGAAACCTTTCTTCAAGGGGTATATATTTGGACCACAGATTAAGCACACACTGATCATAAATGCAGTTTATGATCTAAAATAAGTTTTTTTAAATGTAATTTATCAGATAGCTTAACATATTGTCTGAGTTGTTCTTTTTCCTTGAAGATATTTCATGTGGTTTTTTGTTTTGTTTTGTTTTTTTAAATAGGAACATTCATATTTCAAGAATAAAGTGAAATAATATGCTTGTATTCCAAATCTCTGTACTTACTGATTTTTTTTATAAATACTTCTAGAAATTTATAAATTAAAGAAATATCCTTAAGCAAGGGACTAATATTGGTTGTCTTGAGAGGAGAAAACTCAGGAGAAATGATAATAAAAAGGGAGCGATCTTTTGAGGCTCATCCACAGCCGTGGTCAGGAGGAGATGCTTCACCGGAGAAGGTCAGATAAATCCCGCGTGCACCAGGAGGAGGCAAGCTCAAGGACACGGGGAAAACAGAAATGGAGGCAAAGCATTAAATGCTTTTTGTTGTGAAGTTCTCTCCAATACTCATTTGTTACAATTTTCCTGATTGTGCCTTTTATTTTTCTTTTGACTGAAAGACTGGAAAATATTTTTTCCTAAAATCCTGTTATTCAAATGTGTGAACAGTTATGAAAGAATAAACACTGATGGAGAAAGCCATCCTCTGGGCAATGGGACAGATATGTAGAGAGAAATGAGGTTTCTAAGACCAGACCTCTGAGGTTAAAATTTATGTGTTCTACAGGGCTAGCGGCAGGAAAGTGCTACCTGAAGAAAATTAAGCTTTTGGGAAAAAAACATTGCAATATTATGACTTACAGATGGTGGCAGTGTGAAGTGGGGGCGTTACAGTTTGGCTGTTTCATTCCCCAGGTCGGCAGAGGCGGGAGCTGTGGTTGCCCTGGGGTGGAGGTCCTGCCCGCCCTGGCAGGTCCCTGGCGTAGGTTGGCTTTTCAGGTATAATTGTGGACATCGGTGTAAGACATCATCCAAATACTGCTTATTTCACTCCAAGTATAGCATAATTATCTAGGCAGGATTTGTTCTTCAGCTCCACCAGGTCCCCTGAGTTACAGTAAATAACTGCGTACTCTCATTTTTGTCAAGTGATGGATGGGATAAAGCATGATCACACCTTCTTAACTAGTAAGTACTATGGGTTTAAGTTTATAAGCTTAGCTCATTCTTCATTATTCTTCATTATATCCCCTTTCTTCTGTTATTCCTATCAATGCAGCGTGAGCTTGTGATGTATCCAAACCAAAGTTTTTACAGCCACGTTGTCATTCTTCTGCACAGACAGAAATTACCGTACACGGTGCACGGCAATGCAGAACCAGGAACTTGAGCTTTAATTCTGCCTTTGAAACAATTTGATTGTGAAGGATTTCAAGAATATGAACATTTTCTTTTGCACAGGGAAGAATAAAAAATACAGATTGTGTTCTAGCATTGTACTCCTCTGTTAAAACACCGCTAAACAAGCGAACACACTAAACTGTGCCTATAATAAGCACGAGCTCTTGATCTAAAAAACAACATCAAGCAGCTTTTCAGATTCCAGTTAATTATTAAACAACCCATGAAGATTTTGAATGCATGACTGGCTTTTATGAGCTTATCTGATAGACTGAATTTATCTGTTTAGTTTATATAGATAACTTCAATTTCTTCTCTTTTCTTCAAAATGCATCTTTACGGATAGATGAGAACATGCATTCATTTTGAGTAAGGCATACTTTTAGGAAGCATGACAGAGAAATGATTGCTCCAGAAGTGTTAAAAGTAGAATAAGAGGATTACAGAGAAGTCAATTTTTGGCACTAAATAAAGGTCAAATTCAATTATTATTGGAGGTTACTAAGAAAATGCTGTAGGCAAAGTGAAGACGTTGGCTGACATACGAAGGAAACGAAGGTGTATAATCACATGACCCTTACAACCACAACACATTTTCACTAAGAGGTTTAAAGAAAACACACTGCACTTGTGTGTAAACATTTTCCAACTTTCTCAACCCAGTTTCAAGAACTCAGTACAGGTCTGTTGTTTCTGCTTTGTACTTCTGGTCGGTTCCCGTATTTTTTTCATTGCATGTCTAAAGAGAAGTGCCAATACAGACAAGGTATTTATCACGCAGCTCTGATATTGTCATTTCTGTGCAAGGATGCCAAAAAGCTGCTGATGCTACTTTGTGTGTTGTGCGCTGTCCCTGATGGTGTATAGCCTAATTCGAAAAAGCATGTAATTAAGTGTGTGTTAATTTTTCATTTCCATAATAAGCTTTTATAGTTCTGTACAGAGCATGAAAAAACCATTTCCAAAATAGAAGTGATTTACATCACAGGCCTTCCTGTGGATTGATTGCCGCTCTCACCGAGCTGCTGCAGATGAGCAGCGTCCCTTCACCGCAGAATTACTTAGCGCCGCTATCGCAGACCTCGGTCCTACTCCATTACATGAGCCCTGAGAGAAGGACCCCCTTATCTGCTGCTGCTAGGTGATGGGCATGGCTAAGAAATGAAATCTCTAACGCTAGAAGAAATGGAATAGCTGGATTGTAAATAAACCCATTTCGGACACTTAAGAAAGGCTAAACTGCAATTATTTCTCCAGAAAAAGAATTATTCTCTCTTTAGTAACTGGAGCCTGTGAAGTAGGTAATAAAGTGAAGCCAAGTCCTAGGTGAGACGAAAACTGGCATACAGTCAGAGTTACAGACTATAATGATTAGCACATAATTACTATTCCTATTATTTTGGGGTTTCACAATCAAATACCACTCCTACCCGCACAAAGCCCCATTGAAATCAGTGAAGTACGTTGCCAATAAAAAATGAGCATACTCCAAAGTCACTATTGGGAATCTTAATGTTATTTAAGTATTTTAAGTATTTGTTTTGATACGAGGAATATTTTCAAAGGAATTTCTGGGAATACAATATGCTTATAAAGAAAGATGGGTTAGGTACTACCATAGCTACTTCAAAAAAATCATTTTCTGAGAAGGTACATTGTGTTTAAAGAACTTGATATAAGATAGACTAGAGATATATATGCATGCTTTCCTCTTTTTGTACGATACACTTAATTTCTTCATCTCCAGCAGATCAATAGGTAAGTGCGGCCCTCTTACTGCTTCAGTTATTATTGACCTCGGATTCAGGTCTTGAATCAAATCATGATCGAGTTTCAAAGTGATAGAGATGTGTGAGAAAGTATTTTAAGTTAATTATGGGGGTTCTTAATTGGAAAATATGGAAGTTTTTTTGTGATTTACTGAATAATAGGTTGCACATATTAAATGGCCTCGGAGTGAGCGAGAGTCAGACCTGCTACACCACCAGTTTCAATCGGCTCAGCCACATCAGGCAATGCTGAATCCACACGTGAAAAATCTGCAGGCAGCAGCTCAGCGAGGACATGCAGTGCTTCTGAACGGCGGAACATGAGTCTGTGGAAAATAGGTATGGCCATATCAGGGCTGCGCAATCGTTCTTGTTGCAGTATCTCACCTTGTTTACTGGATGATAATAAGCACATATTTAGTTACCGCAAGCCTGCACTCTTAGCCCTGTCCTATACTGGCTGTAATATGCTTTGAAAGCAATGTAAAAGTTCTCCTTTGGACAATATCCTAGAATAAAACTAGTAATTTGTAACAGATGAAAAAGAACTTCTAGTTTTTGATCCTATAGTTTACCAGTCCAAATAAGTGATTTTATATTCATGCTTCAAGGTATCCTCATTCTCTTCAAGCAAATGTAGTTCTAACGGGAACAAAGCTCTACCAGCTTCCTGGGCCTTTCTCTGCTTTTTTGCCCTGCTGTTGTTAATATAATACAGACATTTTTAATGCTCTTTGAACACTGATCTTCCTTTTGATTGCCCTTTGATCCTAATGTCTAAATCCATACCTGCTTCAGTGAGGTATATCTTACTGTATATTGATAAATCTATATTTTTACAATCCATTATCCGAAAGAAAACTAAGTTTACTGCGATGCATAGGTTTATGTTACAGTTTTATTTCTGTATAAATAACAGCGGAGCTGAAGACAATCTACTTAACCTGCCTGTATCAGCTATCATTTCACCATTATGTTCACACATTATTCTTATTCCTACATTATGCGTCCTTCATGAGTAATGAAAAAAAGGGAGCCAGATATGGATCCTTCGTATATATTAAAATGTAGGATTTTCATTGCTTTATTTTGTGTTGTAGAATGTGGTAAATTTTTAGCATGTAAATAAGCTTCATTGATTTGCTTGGTGCTTAAATATCTTCCGGCTTGAGATCTTAACATGTAGGGAGACAAGTCTCTTTTTCTTAATAGCACTGATGTCAACTGCTAGTTTATTTTCCTTTAGAATGAGATTTTCTCAACCGAGACAAAGACCAAAGAGGCCTCATTTCAAATGACACTGAGAATGCACGGCCATGGCCACGATGGGCCATGGCACCACTGGTGCTCCACGTGGTGGGAGCGAGAGCAGAGCAAGAATCCTTGGAGTGGCCCAAAGAAGGATGCTGCCCCTGGGTTTTCTTCCTAGCACAGCTATTTTGACATAGGATAAAATTCTGCTCAAGGCTGTCTAACATATTTCCAAATGTTCTTTCTGTCCCTGGAAGTGTCTTCATTAAATCTTATTAAACTCAGCCTCAACAGTATCTTATGGCAGAGAGACATAAATACCAGCCATGCATGAGATGAAAAAATTAATTCTATTTTATTCTTAATTTCAATGAATTTTCATCAATTAGGACTTTAGGCAAGGCATAAGAGGAGATTGGAAAAAACAGAAGTACATATGAACATGCTGGGGCTGAAATTAACTCACAAGCTACTTACCAAATTATTTCTCTGAGTTACAAACATTGGTTTGATTATAGCGAACAGAAAAAGAAGCCTTTTCTGTTCTGAATTCCGGCAAATGGGCTAATCTCCCAAAACATGACACATGACAAGTTTTTAAGAAATCAGAGGAGAGCAAGAGTTTGATCCAGAGCAAATTAAAATCAAGAAACAGATATGCCTGAAAGGCAGGGCTGGTTTCAAACCGACCACCCTCTTCCCTCCAGCGCTTAGGGACCCAAGGAGCTGTGACCCGGAGCAACACAAACTTTCAACCCTGCCCATGGAGAAACCCCTCCACTGGTGCACAACGGCTCTTCGAGCTGCTAAACACACGTATAGCAGCGTGGCTGGCTTACAGGGAAAGGCGCTGCTGGTGCAACGCTTATTATACATGTGAACCTACTCACATGGAGTATGGCTGCAAAAACGTTTTAAAAAATATCTTGCGACACGGACCACGTAGACAGGGAAAGCTGCTGAAACAGCTCTACCATTGCCATTACACGGATTAAAAAGTCGTTGAGAGGAAACTCCATGACTGCATGCTCATGGCAGCCAGAGGCCTGTGATGCTCCACAGCCTCTCTCCTCACAACCCTTTAACTCCCAGACCCAGTCCCTGTGCCCCGTTCAGGTATTGACCCTGTATTTTAGCAAGATGGGGGTGTTTTGGCCAAGTCTGGATTCTCTCATGGGGCAAAACTCTACACATAACAGCTCCCCCATTTTGCCATCTCTCAGAAGGGGAAATTTGACCAAGTAATGGCCAGAAGTCCCCAGGCAGGACAATTCAGGTCCTGTGGCTTGATATACAGCTGGACATACCGGCTTCAAAATGCAACGTCATGTTCCATGGACATTACAACCTTGAGAGATGCTATTTCAGAGTAAAACTTGGTAAAACAGCACAAGTTGAAGCCTTGACTCATATATTCTGAATGGGGACAATAGGTTATTTACCCCAAGGGCCAGCGCTTTCCCTAACTGCAAAAGGTCTGAACCGGTCAGTCCCTAGCATTGCCATTACAAGAGCCTTATAAGATCAGCATCGATCTGCTGCTATATGTTCTTCAATAATTCAGTCTTCAGTAACTGCCCATTATTATTGTCCAATTTCCTGCTAGGATGACCAACTATAGCTGCATTTTCTATCTTATTCTTTCAGTCCATGAATCTGTGCTGCTTTTCATGTTGTTTTTTAATCTGATTAATAGGTTTAAGCTCTACATTAATATTTTCTTGTCTAACACTTGCTTTTGTCGTATCAATCAAGTCACTTAACTAGTCTAGCACAGAGGAGCTTATTCTTCTCAGCATTATTTACTTCTAGCATTTTTCATCCTTGCTGCTCTTTACAACTTATTTTGCTTTAAAGGTTATGTGGATAGCCTGTTTTAAGAAGTAGTGTTTTAAGAACTACTTAACCAAGATGCCAGCTGCGTAATATTTTATCTAGACTTTAATAATAGCAGTGGAGAGCTGCTTCTCCCTTCCTTGATGTCAGGAACACCCACGTGTCAGTTCGGTTCTGCTGTAACCCATGCATAGGACCAATGAGTATGCAAACGTGGAGGTAAGGCAGGCAATTTATATATCACCAATGAAAGGCAGAAAGGTTTTTTTGGAAGTACTTGTGTCATTTTTCCCTGTAAATTGGACATAGAAAGGCATAACATACCCTAAACAAAGCCTTGTGATGGTTAGAATATACTGAAAATGGCAAGGAGATGGTATGGAAATGGCAAGATACATTTCCTGATGGCCATATATATTTGGATTCCTTCCCTTCTTACCCAAATATGTGACGTACAACATAGTACAACATCCAACGCCAGAAATAAAAACAATTCTGAATGCTGGTGCTTCCTTTCATTTTTAAATTACAATGAAATGAAAGTGAATTTAATCACCCTATCCTGTTTTATAACAAATAAAGTCATTGTGATTAATGCTAGTACACACAATACCAAATTAATTTTAAATTAAATCACTCTTGCAGTAAGTTAAGTGACTACAACCAAAGACATGCCAACTGAAAGGTCACTGAAATTACTGATACTGGACAAGGTGTGATACAAGGGGAGAAGGCAGAGCCTGGACAGAAGGCTTGAGTGAGCTCAGGAGCGATTTCATTTATAGGCAATGGAAATTTGCAAATGGATATATATGTATATTTTTTAATGAGATGAGATGGATTCAGAGTGCATGCATTTCTAATTCAATTAACAGATCACAGCTGCAATTCTTACTTTACCTCTTTGGTCTCATTCTGCTTGTGGCTTCTGCACTTTCAGGTCCATCAGTTTTCTACATTTAATTGTAGGATTGCAATTTTAATAACTAATCCCTCCTTTTGAGGTGGAATATGTGAAGATCTGGGGATGGTGGGATTCTGTCTTCTGCCCTTACCTGCTGTAACTTAATGTCTCACCTGCTGTAGTGCAGCTCACTGTGCCAAGTCTCATTCTTAGCAAGAAAGAGTTTGGAAATCGGAGGCTGCCTGACATTTTTGGTATGTGTGCGCATGCTGTAAATACACTCAGACCAGCAATGGTTAAAGCAGTTTACAAAATTAAATCCATGAGCAGTAATAAAGAGTTCCTCCTCCTGTTGGAACCAAAAGTTTGATAAAAAGTACAGAAAATAAAGTGGTTTTGTAGGATATTTTTGATTCATTAACAGCAACTAAATAATTCTGAGGCCAAATTTAGAACCCATTTTGGTTTGAAAGCAACTTCATTGCTTTCACCACGTGAAGGGCTGTGGCCTGTTCTGGGATTCAATAAGGCACTTTGATGGGACAACTCAGATTGTTAAACAAGGTTGTTTTGCAAACGGGTGGCTCGAATGCCTAACTTTCCTCCTTCCGCCACATTTCATTAGCCCATAAATCTAAATCTAGAACCACTACGACATAATATTAATTCAGAGCAAACAAAAGCAAATGAGAGCAGCTGTATCTGAATTTCTGCAGTCATTGTTTTCCCAGGGACAACAACATGAACTCTGACACCAACCCTACTTTCTGCGAGGGAACAGTAGTCCTCTGCCACCCCATCTGCACAACTCGCTCTTTCCCCCGCGACAGAGCTGCCTTTGTTCGCCGAGGGAAAACACAGAGTCATTTTTTTGTACTGGGATTCGTGATATGCTGTACATTTTTTGAGAAAGAGTAAACTTTTTCAGAGGTTCTAAACAGGAGGGTTTTTTTCAGAGATTCTAAGTGATTTGCAGTCTTTCAAGGAAAATGCTTGTCAGACATACAAAAGGAAAGTATTTTCAGGAGAAAAGTTGGACAGAAAACTCTTAAAGGTGATAACGACTGTTGCCGAATTCATTTGAAGCTTAATGTGAGAGCAGCAAGAGCGAAGCTCTTCTTATCTCTTTGTTTTAGAGTGTAGTTTTAGTGTCTACAGCTGAGCCTCTCCAGAGGATAAAATCTCCACATTTTCTATTCAAAATGCTAAAAGCATTAGAAGTTTTAAAAGATTTCTGTTCTTTAACAGGCAAACATGGAAGTGACTCTCATTTTATGATAGTCACATACACCAAAACAGTTCACACTTTATTTATCTGACAAGAAGCCATTACTTTTCCTTCGCTGATGCATCAGGATTTCAATCACAAGCAGAATTCAACAAGCCAAGGAGGAGTTAGTTCATGCCCTCTCATGGAAATTATTATCTACCCCGTCGCTCTCTGTCTCTCTCAGTTTGCGGTAGCGATACCCACCCTGAGCACCACAGGGTCGGGAGGTGACGATTCCCGTGATGATTCGTTCAAAAAACAAGGAACCGTTGTTTCCCGGTGGGTTTGGGGATGCTTGAAGAAGCTTTTGGCTGATGCAGAAATTAAATAGCTACAGTGGAAGGAGACCTTGGCATCATAAAAAGCACTCACTACCAGTTGCATTTTATGCCTCTCCCTTCTGCCAGGGACTCTGTTTCCAAGAAGGTGACAACCTATATGAAGCCACATACCTGACTATGCCCATGAAATGCCTAGAAGTAAAAAACTGCCTGTCATAAGCATTTCAAAAGAAACTAAGTTATCACTTCATGAATTCAGAGTAATCTATTTTCCTGATGCTTAATGCTTTATTGGATCCGCACGACCCCCTGCAGATAAGCACAGAAATGCTGCGTAACCTGCAGTGGAAGACCTTTCATAGCAGTGAATGTTAATCTCATTATAAAATAGATTAAGAATTCAGAGGCATAAATATCTGGCATAGAGCACCTGTAGTTATTTTGGGTTTTTTTTAAATAACTCATTATTTAAATGCTTAAATGCATATTAAATATTGCAAGTTCTATTGCATTGCAAGAGAAAAAGAATAGATTAATTCCAGTCACTGGAGCTCATATGCATTGATTATACACAAAAGATAAATTTGTGAAAATGTTCTTCTTTCACAGGGAGAACTAGGGAATGGTTTGGAAGACCACACATTTTTTGGGTCCAGTGCAGGTGTAGGAGGACTAGAAAATAAAGCAGTGCCCCTCGGCCATCGCTGGCCATCCACGCAATGGACACATCGGAGGTGACTGAGCGGCACCAGACTGCTGATGCAGTCAGGCCCTCAGTTTCCCCAGGGAGAAATGCAGAGGAAAAAGTGATCCTGTCCTGCTCTGTACCCTACCCAGAGCTTATTTAACTCGGTGAGAGATACGTGATGTTTGCTACGAACAAAACTCTTTCCCCTGAAGCTGCTATTGCAATGTCATTGCCCCCTCGCACATGGCTGTGCTTTAACAGAGCAATATGTCTCTTCATTTAAGAAGCAAAACAAATCATAGATTTGAGGTCTTTTCCCTGCTCTTTGTCCAATGTTAGCACTTGGCTGGTTTCCTCAGACAGTAGGAACATAAGGACGTAGCCCGGCAACACCGCCCCAGATCCAGGACATAATTAGAGCAGAACAAAATTCTGCTGCATTTCACAGCTCGCGGAGAAAGCCTTTCCATCAGGACGGAGGGGAAAGTTTCACGCGTAGTAGCCAGCCCTGGTTATTTGGTGTGTAAAAAGCAGGGGGTAAGAGTATGGTCAGCTCTCAAGGGGCAGGAGAGCTCTTTCCTTTCCCTGAACACCCTTTTGAAATAAATCAGTACACCAGCTTCAGTCCGAGGGCAGCTCAGGAACAGGCTGTATAAGTCCTAACAGACACAAGTACAATGCCATTACAGAAATTACATTTATAAATTAAAATTTTTGACAGAAAGAGCAGATTTCCTCAGGTATACAACAACTACAGTCCCAAAAACCGATTGCACGCCAGATGACCCTCTCTCCTCCACTGTGCCCCAGACAGCTCTCTCTGCCCCTGTGAGTGGTTCCAGCACAGAAATCCCAGGGTTTTGACACCATCAGCTTAATAATTTTATGGAACAGCATTACTGTATTTCTCAATTCATATGATTTGTTGCTGTCAAGTTGTATTTTTCATCTGTTTGTTTGGTTTTCCCAGGCCCTTTTCAATTTTAGCATGGAAAATAGTCCAAAATAGCCCAACATCTCTCTTGAAGCAAGACATACTCCTGCATCACATCTTGCAGCATACTGCAAATATAGCCAGAGCGTACTGTGTGTGAGTATACAGGCCTGTTTTGAATACATTCATTGTGGAAAAACTTGTTCTGCTGCTTCATTGTATTATCACAAATGTTTTCGCTGACTTCAACTCCTCTGATGACTCACACAGAGGCAATTGGTCTCCCAGAATAAAACACTGTTGTAGCAGCTTTTTCACATAAAAGGCAAGTGTTTAAGGGATCCTGCTTCAACAGGATTCTCTTTTTTAATGTATATAATACACGTTCAGTGTAATCGCTAATGCATTATCTGGAAGCTCTAAGTTTATACATAAACTAGCAAGGATGGTCTCCCACTGAGGCAGTCTGGAGGAGGAAGCCACAAACCTTAGCAGGCCGTCTAAATTTGGATGAGATATAAATTTGTCTCCTGAGACAACATTATCTCTGTACGGTTTCTATGGTTTCTAGTTAGGGTCATTCTGCTCCTTCTCATGAAGTCTCCCTCTCTGAAAAAAAAACTAACTTTTTTTTTTTTTTTTTTAAATTAAGTATTACTGACATATTCATATTGTAGCATAAAAGTATTTGACATGAGTGATTGACATTTTTTAAGCCATGTGACTATATTAGCATTTGAATTGTGAGCATTTGTGAACTGCTCAAGAAATGCTACTTGTACCCTAATACCCATGTCTCCTGAAAAAAACTGGTGTAAGACTTGCCACAGGAGAATGAGATGAGCCATGCAGAGGAGGTGCTGGCTGCCAGTTCCACCTAATGAAAGCAGCAGTAGGCAAACCCTGACTTTCACTGGAGTCACGGCAATGAAAAGACTGGGGTTTTGTTTGGGTTTTAAGTTTTTTTGCTTTAAATTAAGTCCATTTATTTTCATTTTGCCCATTTAAGTGAATTTGCCCAGATTTGGCACTGAATTCTCCTCTGTAGACCCAACGGCTGCAAGCCTTGGACCATCCTCCCTGGAATTCAGCCACAGCAGCACTTCTGCATCGTGGGAGAGATTTTATGTCCTACAGCAGGCAGAGAAATCCCAGTTCCTCTAGATGAACGAGTTTCACTAATCAACTTCATCAGCACCCAGTATTGACCAAGGTTTCATTTGTTCATTTTTCATTTGCTGTGACCCTTCTTTGCTTATGCAATCCGTTTGGGCTTGGTGCTCTAGACCTGTTGAAACTGTAGCCATTCCCTTGCTGTGCTTTGGTACAATGCTAGCATAGAGACACGGCCTCTTGAAGATGATGAAGCATCGGTGATAATGTAAATTAAGAAAAGGGGTTTTGTAATTGTAAATCAAAATACTTTATGAGAAATATCTACTAATACAGTTCTGTGAGTTTGTAATAATTCAGCTGTCTTAAAGGCATACAAGAGTATACAGAATTTGTTATTGCAGCTTTGTTACATGTGAGACTCTTTTATTAAAGAGTAATTTGACAAAATGTCTTCTATGTAGGAAGTTATTTCTTGCTCCAGTGTATATCTTATCTTTTCTAACTGTAAGGACACTGCATCTATTATATGCTCACTTATCAGTCATGTTAAGGAAAAAAGCTTTTGCAGAGTTCTGCAAAACTCCAGAGCTCTGGAGACACTCTAAAAGCCATTTAAGAATTATTTAAAACCAGAGTTTTGAGGCTGAAAAATACAGCTACTTGCATTGCAATTAGGTACTTCATTTCAGAGTATCTTACTCCCTGAGAAATAACGTCGTGCCTTTGAAACCGGAGCAGTGGGAGATACCCGATAACCATGGGACGATGGAGCAGCACCACAACCAAAGGGTGAAACACAGGTGGCCGATGCTCTCAGGTACTTGGTAGGGCAGTGTAATGCCGGGGATGAGGCTTCTGCGTGCCAAAATATCTCTCCGGAGCTTTAGATACAGCAGGCTTGAAAACTTTATCTCATGGTTTGAAAGTAATTGGGTGGGGAGGTTAAATGAGCAACTTTAACAGCAGCTCCAAAAAGCTTTCAGCACCTGAACCGAAAACAAAGAGGGGTCTGTTCCTCTGCCGGGCTTCCCAACGGCAACAGGATTCCCTCCAGCATAAAGGATTCGGGAAACTCTGCTGCATCTGTTGCAGGGAAAAGTCATCAAACAATGCTGTATGTGTGCTCAAGAAACACCAGGTACGATCCTCTCGTACAGAATCCGAAGATGTCCATCTTACTTGTGGAAAGTAACTGAAAAAGGAAAACTAAAAAAAGTTTCATCTGCACCTGCTAGACACTGGAGAACAAAGACATAACAACTAGCAAGTAGAAGGTAAAGATACGGGTAACTTCATAATTGCGGGGAAAAATGTCCGTCTGTTGAAATCAGCAATATTTAGATAGTAGTGGAAGCTTCAGACACTCTAACTGATGCCACAGCAATGTGAAACCCTGAATTATAAAAAATTTAAATTGCATTTTTCTTTTAGATAATACTTAGACTAAGATGATGAATATGAGATAGTTTGCATTAGTAGTTATTTACCACCATGGGGAACGAAATAGATGTACAAGGGCCCAATTTTACAGCCTATTACTTGTCAAGGACCTTGCTCCAAGAGCAAGGGATTGCAGCACGAGGCTCTGCACATTGTCACTTATTCATGAAACAAGGACTTCTCTATTTCTAAAACTTCAACATACCACTTCAGATTGAATTAATTTTCCTATCCTTTAAAGTTCTGGAAAGAAAATAAATGATATCAGAAATATAGATGCTTTTACTATGGGTCTTTTGTTTCACTTCTGCATATCTAATAAACTTCAGATATATTGTATGTCTCAAACAAAGCAAGACCTCTCATGTTTGGGAGAGATTATTCTCACAAAAGAGAATCACTTTGTCAAAACAATGAGAATAAGAAAGTTTTCAAGATTAAAATGTCAGGGAGATAAACACATTACTTTGAACCATATTTGTATTCCATAGCTAGTTCAAACACTCAGGCAGTTATCTTTCAAAAAATAAACATGCATGAAATCTGATCAGCTTTTTATTGTACATGGAATAAATTATGCAAGGCATTGTAGTAGACTCCTATATGGCTCATTTACACATCTTTTGATAAATGTAATATGCAGATTCCTAGTCCTTTGTGAGACGTTAACCTTCGTGCATATTGATGTGGTTATTCGGAGAGATGACAGGCATTCAGAGACCTTTCTGTGTCTCTCTGAAAGCAAGCAAGCCCCCGGATTGGGGAGGGACTTGCTCGGTAATGTCCAAATGAACTTTATCTAGACTTTAGTCTTGTCATAGATTTGCTTCTCAATGTCAAAGAATTAAAGGTTTCAAGTAAATTTTTATAGTGGTGTAAAGTGGTCAGGACAGAAGACCTGCAGTTAGTGCACAATCCAAACATTGCTGAGAAGGCAGTCAGTCCCAATTCACCAGCCACAGGAATTACTGGAAAGTTACTTTACTTGTGCTGGAGGATAGAAATTCATGTTGAATGGCTAAATTCTTTGAAGATACATGATTTGGGATACTCATCTCAGTTTCAGACACCCAGCAAGGCTATTTTTCAGAAAGGGAAGAACTCCGTAAATTTCTCAATTTGGCGCTCCATACGTGAACATCCCCACTTGTGAAACGCTGGCGAAGAGGACTGCTGGAAGCTTTTCACAAGTGCCTGTGTAACAGTAGTTTTTGCTAATACCTTGTCTGATAGGGCTACAAAGCAATATAGGCATGTCTTGCTACAGAACATTTGCTGATAAATGGGACTGAAATTATGGCTATGCTCTTTTTGTGCAAAAATGTTCCTTTTCCGTATTTGGCAGCAAAAAAGAATCTAAAAGTGAGAATCGAAATCTCTAAAGGTAAGGATTTTTAGAACTTTCTTTTGAAAGAAGCAAATCCTAAGGAAATCTGAAGGATTACATTTCTATTCTGACTTAAAGTCAAAGCTAGAAGAAGATCCTTTGCCAAAGGAAAAAAAAAAAAAAAAAAAGCAGCATTTTGTGACACGTACTGTTCCTTGCTTGGGTTAATTATCGGGTCAGAGCACTTTTCAATCATCAGCCCACCTGCTGTCCTGAAGGGCAGTGCAGCACACTGCAGTCAATACCGGGCTGGCGTTGAAAGGTCGATTTGTCTGCGCCTCTGACTGTGGGTCTTAATAACCTCGGCTGGATGAGTGGCCCGGAGGGGTGCTCCTTGGCCTGGGGGCTAGACTGGGTGCTGGGTGCGTGTCCTCACCCGCAGCTGGGATCATTGCTTTGCTCAGCTGATTGGTTACATGTGAGTAGCAGAGGAAGTGCTGATGTGATAATATCAGTAGTAAAATAGAATAACATCACTAAACTGACCTCTCTCAGCAATTTCCTCTGGGTTTAGCCCGTCCTATAGGATGAGCCCAGCATGTGTGGGCTGGTGAATGAAAGGAAAGTGGGAGTTTGCCCAATTACACAAGTCTCCTGCTAAATAAAACAGCTGGAGTCCTGAAACAGATGTAATTTGCTTGACAATGCAATGATTATTTCACCTGACAAGGTAGGGAAGGACTTTGCTACAAAGCATCCCCAAGCCTAGACCTCTTCTCTTGATTTCTGGTTTCATTCTGGCCAGGAGGAATTGGAAAGGAATTGAAGAGCTGGGGGGGGGGGGGCGGAGAGGAGTGAAAGAGTAAGTGGCTTTTTTCACAAGTCTTTACAGTATTGAAAAGTGGAGCTATTGCTGATAACAGAAATGTTCAAAGTAAGCTAGAACTTGGTGAAACCTCCAAACAAGTTAGGTAACTCTGCTTTAGAGTAAAGGAGCTTCTTAAAAGCCACAGTTACCATCAGGTGTCATTGGCTTAGTCCTCATGCAGACATCATCAGAGCAACTCCACCAAAGAACTTTTCAGCCTCATTAAGTCTCACAGACTTCCAGGACCTTGAAGTCCTTTGCATTGCTCTAACACTAAAAAACTTCTAACACACTTCGCAAAAAAGCTCTATAAATTGTTAGCCACACAAAATTCTCCTTTTAAGTTTCAAGAAACATAGGTACATATTATAGCTGATATACTTGGCTCTGCAGTGCTGTTCTACAGATGAGAGTAAGTTCCTCATCTTTCCTCTGTTTGCAGTAAAGCTGCAGCCAATATGCAGGGTGAGAGCAGTAATTCCATTAAAACTGTGATCAGGTCAACAAAAAAGTTATTGGCTCAAAAATAATGGGATTAAGATAATTATATGTATACAGATATATAATAAATGAAAGTATATTAATTATTTTGTGGGTTTGAGTGTGTAGGATGCACTTACTTGGAAAACCTGGAAGCGCGTGTGTAGCTGTCGGGGCTTGGAACAGACTTTCATCATAAAACAAAAAAAGGAAAAAACAAGAACAGGAAAGCAAAGGACAGAGCACAGTCACTCGCCTTTAGGAGCACAGCGCTAGGAACACATCTGCAACGGTGAGACTTGGCAACACCGCGGCAGTGCCAGAAAACTGCATTATCAGGGGGATTAATTCCCGGTGTCAGCCTGGCTAGAAATGCTTTAAAGACTATTTATTGTTAATGGGAAAGGATGGACTTGAAGGGAACCCAAGTAAAAAAAACAATTAAGCAAACATGCTATTTTCCGGGCTCTTTTATGCCAAATTCTGGATTAATGAGCAAGATCAGCCTACGAGCCCCCTGACTGGGTAGAACATTTGATAACTACACATTTTCAGTTAAATCTGCAGCTCAGTGGATGTGTTTGGTGCTTGTCTCTGAAGGCAAAAATTACTCACTCTCAAAATTACTTGCTGGCTGCTAGCATGGAAAAAAATGTTCTTTGTATTTCTCTGCCCTGGACAGGAAAGCTTTCAGATGTTTATTTTAGGTACCAATATTTCCCTGTTAAATGATATACGAACGTCTGACAATCTTTTTATGTATGCATTTTCACAATGCTCCTGTGAGATGAGTAAATGTAACTAATCAATTTTACAGGCAGGGAACTGAAGCAGAGAGAAACCAAGGCTTGGATCTGTGGAGATCTCAAAATGCCCAATGACACTCCAAAGTTTAAAAGAAAAAATACCAGCCCCCAAACCCCAACCTCATTCAATTTCTCATTGAAATCTTCCAGCATCCCCCTTGGTAACTTCATCAACCGACTGTCCTGGACAAGGAAGGAGATGAACCTCCCCTAAAAGTCAAAATTTGCACATCTGCTAGAGTATCAAAACAGGTAATCCAAAACAGCTCCAAAAGAGGCAAATCAGAAACAGAGAACAAAATAGTCTAAACTTTTATCACCTTTACCACCACGACTGCTGCTACACCGCTCCCCATCTGTCAGGGCCCCACTGTTAGCAGCACCTACAGCTCCAGAGCAGGCAGCTGAACCACATAATTACCCTTACGCTCCTAATTAAGATTCCTCTAAATGCAATGGTGTAGCCAATGAGGTCTTCAGAAACCCAGAACCTCCCTCAAATCAGGGTATATCACTTATTTTTGGAAAGGTACTCACAGGCTACTTGCTTGTATAGTTCTGTCCTGACCTACTTTGAAAGACAGTTCTAAAATAGCTTATTTTGTATGGCAATAATTGAGTAAGCAGACTAAAAAATAATGCTGTGGTGCTTATTTTCCACAGTTGTGCAAGCGCTGTAAAAATGTGCCTATTAATAGGAAAAAAAAAAAATTAATCCTTTGTTCCAGAGGGATAAAATTGTCAATAAAAGCTAAAGAATAGAACAACATTTTATAGTCTTCCATGCAAAAAGCACCCCAGAATATTTTGGATTATAAAATAGAAAGGAAAAGTATAAGTTATGAGGAGGAAAGGGCAAGGACTGTCTCTTTGCCGATTCTTTTGATATAACGTGTCCTTTCATGCCAAACTCACTCAAGAGAGAGTAGCTTGGGCTCTTCCTTGCTTCTGCCCCACGTTTTGGGAGTAGCTGAGGAGGAGTGGAGGGTGCATTGCACCACCTCCCTTGGCCCATCGTGCCTTTCACGCTGTGCTGACGTGCTTTCTTGCTTCAAAGAGGGTCCTCTGCCTTGGATATTATAGCCAGAGGAAGCTAGAGTGAAATTTTTGCTTTTAGCTACCTTATTCCTGGTTTTAAAACTGCATACTAAAAAAACCATCAAATATAGAAATGGGAATCCGTACTATCACTATGGCTAAGCTAATTTAGGGAAAAAATATCCAACCCAAATTCCAGATAGGATATAAAAACTACAGCTTGACTCCTGAAGATTAAACCAAGTGCTGTATAATGTACCTATTTTCTCACCCGCTCCACAAGTTGAATGCAAAGAAAGGACTCATTAATTTTGGTTACTGCAGGCAGTAGTACGGTCTTGAATTAAGGCTTCCTGTTGCTAATTGATCTGCATAGATAGGCAGATGGTAGAAGTGATGAGGCACACTTAAGATATGCTCCTGACATCCAGACTAAAATTATCAGAGGGAGTAGGACAAAAAAAATCGATGACCAAAACCTGAATTTGCTGGTCTTGCCAGTCTTTCTTTAGAACTGTGAAGCTGTTTGAACAGTAGCTCATGATGTATATAACAATCTGAAAATTATTCTCCAGTTCCCAAGCAACTAATCATTTGGAGGGTGGGGTATGGCATTTTCCTCTGACCTTCATGAACCAATGGAAGTTGTAAAAAGCTAAGAGGAGTAGAGTTTTATTCTATTTCTTCAGTCAGCATTTTCTACAATGAACAAAATCAATACAGTGCAGAATCTACATGGGGTTTTGGATGAGTGGGCCATAAAAAAAACCCCACTGCAATGTTCAGAAAAGGTCAAGTAAAAAATAAATGGCAAGACCTACATGGCAAAACCTCACCAATTTCTTCAGAAAGCATCCTTTAACTCTTTGCACTGCTTTGGTGACTGCAGCCCTGACTATGGCTACAGTTTCACAGCAAGCGCTTGGCAGAGTCATATCACGTTATGCAAACCCCAGAATCGAATACTTTGGGAAAATTTTTACAGCCATTTGCTCTGCTCCTGATAAAGGTGGATCTACTGGCTTCTATCTCATCTGGTTAATTGGTAGTATCCTGCCTCATTAACTATGTGAGAAATCGCACCTCAGTGGCATAACACAATGTACATAAAATTCTCTAATGAAAAATAAAGAGAGCTCATGTTTTTACAAACTGATTTTTTTCCCCTCTTGTATAGTGCTAGATAACAAATTATAACAGATACAGGTTGAGGAAGATCTAAGTTACCTACAGCAAAAATTTTGAGATGAGCAAATATTTTCTTCCCCATACTGCAGATCTGTTATTGTAGAAATACTGCAAAGTATTTAAATGAGTACTTGTGAAATGTGCACCGTTAGGTAAAAATGGGGGTTACAGAAAAAAGAGCTGATTCTGAGTTTTTGCATGCTGTGCTGAAAGGTCATTGTGACCTGCTTCGATTTAGATGCCTTTAAAACAGCTTTGAAGCAAAAGAGAAAACAGTGACCCTGCAAAGGGGCTTGTGGGAAACGTTTTGTAGCTGTGACTCTTTAGCACCATCAAATACTTCTTGCAGGGAAAGAAGTGCCACATCATGTGCCACGAGACGGCAGCGTGTGCCACAAGCACGCCCCACGCGTACATGCACGCAAAGCCACCATGGCTGCTATTTGCAAAACACAGGTGGAGCTGGAGCTGGTGGGTCCTATCTCCAGACCTGGCCGCTGCTTAAAGTGAATGGAAGCGATCTTCAAACTCAAAACTGTAACAAAAGCCCGCCGTAAGGCAGGGATCCACATGCAGGTTCTACGTCCACCTGTGTGTCTTTCGCATTTTCAGAAGAGGTTATAAACCCAATGCTGCTGCAGCTGATGTGATTTGACCCAAGCTGCTTTTTTCTCCCTGCACATTGGGCTGTGCAAGAGCGAAGTGAAGTCAAGTTCTGATGGTGAAGAGCTTTTCACATCAACTTTTAAATGCCTTTGAAGTCAATACTGTTAGAGCAAAGAAATTAATCACGGCTATAGCCAGGCTGGCTAAGACACAAGCCAGGACAGAGATTCTGCACAAAGCTCGGTGCTGTTCAAACCCACACGTGTAGCTCAGGCACACAGCGTTCACAGGAGAGGGAGTTTTGCCCACAAGAGATGTCAGGCAGCTGTCAGTTTATTGCTGTAAAGGCTCTTCCCCATGTGAAATGAGTATGCTGTGTCAATTTGAGGTGAATAACTAGCATGGTCTGGATACAGCCTTTGGAAAAGCCAGCGTGTATAAAGCAATTCATCTCAGCGCAGCAGCAGCATCTGTCTAAATCCTGATTTTCAGTCTGTCCCCCATAGGCTGAAATAAAATACAGACCATCTAAATATTACAGTCGTAAGTGAATGCATAAAGGTGAAATTCCATGCAAGTCTTATGACTTATTTAAATAACGTTATATTATCTTGTCTTTAGAAAACAACCCCAATGTGCTTTGACTTTTTTTTAAGGCAAATAAAATTTAGGTTAGTTGCAAAAACTATGGAGTGACAACATTTTTATTCATTATTTTTAACCTAACAACTCTACCATTTGAAATCAAACAAGGGATATTATCTTTGTAATAAAAGGCAATTGAGAATCTAAATGAGAAATCAAATGCTGTTTCATGCTGATTTATTTTAGATTAGAAAAACTTAAACCAGATGTAAACATGAATTGCTGAAGCATGAAAAGAGAATCACAGTAGAGTGATAAATATCTGAGTCGTGTTGTTATAGGTGCAGATTTGCATTAACTAAAATAAATTGATCAGTAAGCTTTTCTAAAACTTAATTAACGCTGCAGAACAAAGCTGGAGATCAATTATCAGCTTGATATCTTGGCACAGATAAATTTGAACTAAATTAACCATCCAAAAATGTATGTTATCAATATCATATTGAAATGATTACTGTCATGGAACAGAAATGGATCCCAGTGCAGACTGAACACAGAATCCTCCGTTATACACAGATGTTGGAAATGCAGGAATTATATCTGTAAACTCTGATTTTGCCTTTGCAAAATGTGCATCTTCTACCAAAATAAATGAGAAACAAGAGACTAGTGATGTACACACATAAGTATTTTTCTAAGCCTACTCAGGAGCAGGCATGACTAACTATTTCTTTTCCAGAATAAGAGAATTTACTGTTGAGCTGGTGGACAGCTATCATGAAATTGTCAGTTACTGTCATGAATTTTTTGGAAGTATTGAATTAGTGAGACAACGATGTAATTTCCTTGCATCTGGTAACTCTTCACGTACTTTCTTTTTGCTACTTTTTTCTGCTCCATCTTTAGGCTAACTCTACCTGCCTGTAGGTCTGCAGTGTAATCAGGCTTTTTTTATTAGAAGTTTGTACAGTGCAATGTTGTCTGCATCATGAAATGAACACAAGAGGTGTGTGTAGAAATGCGGATTCGCTGGTTAGGAAGTTCACACATGTATATAAAATGTTCAGGTGTACAAGGTGAAAAGTTGTCCTGGAGGACATATTGAAAATTTCTCTAATTTCATTGATTTGCTGCAGTCTCACCATTATTTGTAATGAGGGCAAGCCTGAAAAGTCCTGTATCAAAGCATCCCAAATGAGATTCACAACTCCAAGACTACATTCTGTATAAGAAATAGAAATTAATAGTGTATCTAATCCATTGCGTCTGAATCTACATAGATCTTCACATGTTAACATGCTCATTCTGAATTTCCTGTTGTCTTTACAAAATAGAAAAATTAAAGTGCTTTCCAGTTCAATCAGTACACAACCTGGTATTCAGATAGGGATGGGTGGGTGGGTGGGTGGGTGGGTGGCTGGATGGATGGATGGCTGCATGGATGGCTGGCTGGCTGGCTGGCTGGCTGGATAGTTGAATGGGTGGATGGATGGGTGAATGGGGAGATGGATGGATGGATGGATGGATGGATGGATGGATGGATGGATGGATGGGGAGATGGATGGATGGATGGGGAGATGGATGGATAGATAGTTGGATGGGTGGATAGATAGTTGGATGGGTGGATGGATGGATAGATCAGTGAATGGGTGGGTGGATGAAGGGTTCTGTGTTTTCCTTCTCTTATCTGTTAGACAGCACCATGTCAAAGCTAAAAATACATGAGCGGGTGTCTTGTCATCGGCATCATCTTCTCCATGATTCTTAATCTTTCTAAAAGCATGACAGGTTCACCACCTGCCTTTCACACAGTTTTATTTACAGGCAATGGCTCCATTTCAAGTTTTTTTTAGTGCTATTTGCCCCATTCTAAAAGTGCCCAGCTAATGGCGTAGGACACTGTCACGCACTTCAACCTCTGCTTAAGCAAGGCATTCAAAAGTTTCCAAGACAGAAATAAAGCATTCCAGAGGTGGGTTTAGATCTCTTCAATCAATTGTATTGATCAAACAGTGCTCCATTTTAAATTCTGAGCCAGATAACTCTAATTTGTTTATAAAAGGGTCTCTTTGAAGATAGTCTTAATTAAGTGGAAGGAAAAAAGCATGTCATTAACGTGAAGAGAGCAACATAGACAGCTAAGTAAATGTCCCATCACCAAAGACACCTGCTGATATTAAATCTTTTCAAGAGAATGATTAGGGAATCACTAAATATAAAGGTATTTGTCCTTTGATCAAGGTCTTCTGCTTGAGTCCCGACCAGCTAACAGACAGCTTCCTCATTTGCTGTATTCACTGACTAGCAATGAGTGCGTGCATGCAGCGCACTGGAAAATTCAGCCTCAAAAATGTAATTTATACAAATGTTTGCATACTGCCCAGCACTGGGGGACCCGTTCCCAGCGGGGCCTTGAGGAGCTCCTGTAATTCAGGGAAACTGCAGAAGTCCTGTGACTCATGGGGCTGGTTGAGTCAAAAGTTCACTCTGATCATTTGCCTGTAGCCACCACCCACAGTGAACTAGATTATAAATTAAACATAGCATGTCCTGCTGAGTTAATCACTGTATTAACAAAAATGTGAATAAATACTATTTCACCTCTCCCATGCTGCTGCATTGTATACTGTGGGTATACAACCCTGCTAGCTTCATTATACCTTGTAGAAAAATACTACAGACTCAAAATCATTCTTCCCCCTCTAAAAGCTTTTCTCTGTCAAAGAGTATTTAAGTATGTTAGTTGATCATGGCTTGTTACTTAGTTTTTACAGTTCCTTTGAAGTCATCAATATCCCAGCTTCATTTTGTGTCAGAGTTGGCTCAGGGGAGAGGAGAAGGAATGTATCACGCATTCAATTCCACAGCTAACTGCTTATTGGGAGGCTGATCCTGCAACCCTTAATCAAGCAAAACTGTTCTCCTTAGTGAGAGAGGGTGAAAATGCTCCAGGATACTTCTTTGACTTATTTTCATCCTGATACTCATTATTTGCAGATTACATATCCAGTAAGTGCAAAAATAGGGGGTTGTTTTTATGTCCCTGCAAGAGAGTCATCTCATCTTGGAAAGACAGGTAACAGAAAGGAAAGCCTTTCCCATAAAGTGCAGGGAATTGCTTCCTAGCTACAAGACCAGCTTGTGAAGCTTTTATTTCCATTTCTCTTATTAACTATTAATAATGATATTTGCTCTTTGAAGTACACTCTGTTTACACATAAAAAGCATAATGTAACAGCAATGACAAGGTGTAAGGTAAATCTGGATTTATAAACAAAACATTTTGAAATTATAAAGCAGTTACAAGCAAAACAAGTCAAGAAGAATTTTAGTCACTTGGGGTACTGTTGCTGACTTTGGGGATTATTGAAAGATTGCTGACTAGGTTAGATTAAAATCCCCATAGCACACAATTAAATTTTCATGAAAAAATGAATTTTAAATATTGATGACAATCTTTTCTTACAAACCACTTAAAAATAACTGTGGCAGCACACTCTAGCATCACTGAAATAGAGTGACACTAGTGAGAGTTACACAACTAGTAATATCCATTCAGTGTGTCAGCGTTTGCACACCCCGCCCCATCCCTTGAATGAAACCAGTGTCATCTGTGGGGGCCACACTCTCCAATGCATGGTCACACTTTGCTATTAGGTTAAAGGAACGTTTCCGTTCAGAGGCAGATGATGTATAATAGAAAGATACATAGCCAGGACTCGTATCCTTTTCACTGAGCTGGTCATCCCACACTATTGAAGATCTGAGAACTTTTCAACAGCTCCAAATGACAGACAGTGACTTCCCTGATGGGATGGAAAGGTTGTTGTAGCAGGCAATCCTTGTTACCCTCTGAAACCAATCTGTCCTGCTCTCGGCCTGACATCTCCCTCGCCATGCCCTAACTAAGCCTCCAAGGAACATGGAAAACTACACACACCGGGTGAGAGTTGTGCAGCTTGCTACAACAAAACCACCCTGCCGCTGACCGGGGAGCTCGTGCTTTCGTAGGGCCCATGCTCCCGCACCTTCAGGTCTGCTCAGCCTGGGTTTGCCAAGCTGTGATTCCATAGGCACAGGAGTGAGCAGATTAGGGGCAGAGAGGTTACATGCAGGGAAGGAACTGCAGGCAGCAATGGCTTTTCTGTGTGTTTTTCCTTTTTAAAGTGTCTCAGGAGCCGTGAATGCTTCAAACAGGGGAATTATTTAGGTCCTACCAGAAAGGCAGGAAAAGCAATGTTATGTTAGCTACAAGGTAAAATGTACAAAAAATGCATTTATAGGATTTTCATATACAATTATTTAACATCATAGAATTTAAAAAGTAAACAAGAAAAAAGAGGAGGAATGCTGAAGTGAATGAAGGAGAAAAAAAAAAAAAAACCAGACATGGAGATAGTCCTCTTTAAGTGGATGCAAAATGATGTCACTGAAGCTAATGCTATGCCACCTTCTCCATCTCGTATTTCTCAAAGAACTCCTCAGGAATGAGCTCCATGAAAGTCACTAGAACAGGTAAGACTAAATCTGGTGGGAAAACGTACGGGTGGGGGGGCTCTGCCAGTGCAACCCCTGTCGCAGCTCTCTCCCAGACAGCGTTCACCTCACCGGTCTAGTGACCACCCAGCATTGGTGATGCCTGAGTGCAGTTTCTAATGCTGAAACTTCTGGGCATCATCCCTTTAATAAAACTCAAAGATGACTCCATGTCAGTGCATTTAGGCAGGTACAAGCAAGGAAAGAGTCATACTTTCTTTAGTGTTATCTTACTGCCTAGAGTCACCCACAGTTCATGTGAATAAAAAGCATGAAAAAGCATCTGCACAATTAATCCAGTGGCTACCTCAACAGTGTTTGTTTTGTAACTCAGAAGAAAGCAAAGAAAAAAAAAAAAAACATTTAAAACCTGAAATGAAACCAATACTCATGTTCTCAAGCAGAAAGTGATGGCTTGTTTCTCAGCCTACCATTTCAACATGAACCCGGGTAAGGGGCTGAAATACTTCAGGCAGACTTTTTCTTCCCCATTCCTACACTTGCTTTAAGACTCCCGAAGACCGGCTAATCATTTAACCCAAAACGATGCAAACTGAAATTATCAATGAGAAATGGGGACAATGTCAACACAGAAAGTGCTGGTGAAGTGATGCTGCTTTCTGGATGCATTCCTGGGCACTCACCTGGCTCTCTGGGGAGCCAGAGCAGAGAAGAAAAGGTGGTGAAACAAATGCATCTTCTAGGTCAAATCTTGGCCACCAAAGTTAATGGCAAAAAGCCCTTTGACTTTCCTTTCACTGTTTCAGTGAGGGCAGGATTTCATCAGGAGGAAGCTGAACTTTGTATCTCAGGTTTAAAATGAAAAAAAACCCCAAGAAGAATTGTTCTCTACTGTGGCACCCCACTGAAAACAGTGAAAGTACTTTGAACAGAGCAATTAAGAGAATATGCTATTTAGGTTTTGATTTAAGGCTGGGCTGAAGAAAAACACTGGATTTTTTTTCATTGAGGTTAGCTGTGCCTCATTCAAATAACTTAAAAATAAATAATCTACCACTGTTATTCTTTTCTTATTGCAATTTTGTTAGCATTCATTGCAAGGTAGAGCTAGTTCTTGTTTCTGTTGCTATGGAAGTCTTGTCTTAAGGCTTACCAGAGAAAATAGTTTCAAAAATGTAAATGGGAGATTGACTCAAAGACATTGATTGTCTCTACAAAGTGCATTATAATTTCGTTCTTTTCTTGCTATATACCTTTTTTGATATCAGAATAGAAATTTAACTTAAGTTTCAAAGTTATAACAGAGCTGTCACATCAGAAAAGAATTATCTCAGTAATTATAAGAGATCTTTAAAAAAAAGTGGGCAATATAAGCACCGGCTTTATCAGTCTGAGGAGTAAAAATATCCAGAGTTTTTGGAAGTCTTTTTTTTTTATTTATGTCCTTTAAAGAGAAAAAAAGCTTATTTCAAATGATGCAAAGAGCTCAGAATTTCTCTGTTAGGAATAATACTCAGAAAAATTAGGTTTAAAGATAAGAACATCTTGACTTACACAGTCTTTATTGTTGAGAAATGAGTATTATTTCCTATTTATAGACTTAAATCTGAAGCTTTGGAGCAAGTACCCTAGAAACCTCATTCTTTACATACTGCATATACGGCTTGGGTTTTGTTGATTTTTTTGGTTGTTTTATTTTCCGAGCAGTAAATGTCTTAATTCCATGAGGAAAAAAATACAGCACTGAAATTTGCTGTGAAATTGTATTAGAAGAATCTGCAGGACAAATTAGCTAGAAACCTTTTCATGCAGTATGACGGCCACTTGAAATAGGTGGGTAGGTAGGTACGTAGGCAGATGGATTGATAGATAGATCTACAGGTCTGGGCAGGAATTGGAAACCCATTTGGAATCTTGTCCTGAACTGCCCTGGAATTACAGCAAAACTGTTCAGCCAGAAATGTACAAAGGGACTAAAACTAGATTTTATAATAATTGAGCAGGGAATCTAAAGAGTTTTAGCTCCTGCAATATATAGACTATTTGTAGCAATTAAATTGCTGTGTTATTCTTGATTAGATCAGAAAGCTGGGGCAAACATTTAGAAAAATGCAATACCAGAGTCCCTCTCATAATCAGATTTACATTCTTAAGCTCCTCAGCAGCTTTTTGAAAATGGATCATAAGCTCCTCGGTCAGTTAGGTAACACAGTCATTTCTTAGGAAAATACCCTGAAACCCCCAATAACCCAGCAATAACATTAGCCATTACTGGAAAAGGAGAGAAAGAAGAAGAAAACCCCGTTGAGCAGTGCATTGACAGCAAGACATTCAGTGTATGCTATCGCAACCTGTCCCTGTTGTCCTGGGTGCCTTGCAGCCAAGCAGAATGGAGTCAGTAATGCAGTGTGATAAAAATGTTTGATAAAACTATGATTCATGAGTTACCAATACTTGCTTCACTTGCAGAGTTTAATGATCGCAACCCTTCCGCACCTCGCGGCGCACAGGGACCCGCTGGTACCTCCTGCTTCCCCGCTCTGCTCCCGTCCCCATCCTTCACCTCAATTTCAAGCTTACCTTTTTCCTTGCTCATCTTTGCTTTAGCTCCCAGTCTGATGGGTGGAACTGGTGGTTGCCCTGCTAGAGCCATTCCAGCGAGGGTAATATCTGTTAAAATACTCTAAAACTTTCTCTGGCTTTAACGTGGCTTTTGAAGCTACCTGGATTATAGCTTGCAAATTGGTGCTACTCTCTGAATCTCTTTGGTTTCTCATGTTTATTTGGGCACGACATCATGCCTGCAACCTTATTTTGTTCAATCTCCAACATAACAAACAAGTTTTTATGCATGATTTGCTCATTAGTGGCTGCTTCAAACATCCCATCTCCCGGTACATAATCCAATTTTTAAAATAATTGGGAAAATGATGTAGTGTAATTAGCATTCAGAAATCTGTTTTAATCCATATGGCTCGAGGTCAGTTCAGGAGAAGTAATTTCAATTAGTCATTAATTGCTTGGGTTGGGGGGAGCAGGGGGAGTTTGCTGTTACACAATCCTGCGGTATCGCCTCCTGCTGCGGCCGACTTGGCCAAGCGGCTCCATGCGGCAGGGAATAAGATCTTCCAGAAAATACAGACTTGCCAACAATTGACTTGGCAGAGCTTTTCTCTTCGATTTATTTCAGATGTAAGGATCTGATCTTGCACCTTGTAAAGTTGGAGCAAGTTTAGCAATTTGCTTCAACAGAGGCACGACTGGAGCTTAAATCCCAGGTTAATGCAGACTGACACAGTCGTTGGAAGCGGGCTCATTAGAGTTTCTGTGGTTCCTCCGTGTGTGTATGTGTGCATGCATGTGTGAAAGTGGAGCGCTAATGTTAATACCTTGGCCACATACCAATTTCAGTAATGCCACATAAGTAAAATTCTCCCCAAAACCTCAGCTGGAAGAGCTCTTCACAGCCAGGCTTGTAACGCCGTTGATAAGCAACTCATTTGTGGCATTGCAGAAGCGGATACTTTTCGCTGAGATCTCCTATTTAGTTTATCAGGATAAGCACCTGGCAAAAAGCAGTAGTCAAAAGAAACTTCCACGCAAACAAATGAGAGCAGACGTTATTCAGGTTGGGAATATCTTTATAAAACTGTCCTGTGTGGATAGATGGAGATTTTTATTGCTATGCAAATGACTGTCATGTACAAGTCTAACAGGCTGCAGTGAAGATGAATCATTTAAATTAACTTAATCACTGCATATTCTGTTAAGGGGTTATCTGCGAATCTCATTAAGTATCACTGCTAATGGTTGACATGTTTAGGACATTGTTTTGAAGCTCAGATGTCACAAAGTTTACATGTGACAGAGAAGTAAGATCCTAGAAGCACAACAGCCTGACTTTTTATTTTGGATGCTTCATTTAATGACTCCTTAGAGAAAAAGAATGACAGCACTGGGATTTATGTTCTCACTTCAAGGTATTCCACAATTCATCTCAAGAAACTCTGAGCATTTTCTTAAGTAATTTAAAACAGAAAGATTTCGGGTTTGTAAGTATATCCATTTCCAACTTGTTGCTTGTGCCCTTTTCAATTAAGTACACGGGGATGTTACAATTATCACATTGCTGGGTTTGCCGACGTTGTAACACACCGTTCTCATTCAACTCAATTAAAAAAATTTAACAAAAACATTATCAATACAGGATTCTGCTGTATGGCTGTATTGTGTGCATTTCTAAGATACCTCATCCATCAAATTTCGCAGTCTATGGCCCTGGGAAGGTGAGGTAACCGGCCATCTTACATCACTTCGGCACCGCTCAGCTCCCGCGCTGGAACTCACACCACTGAGAAGTCCCACTACCTCCCATTTTCCCCTCTGTATTGGATTTAATTATATTGGCTAATACAAGGATTTAGTGGATCAGCTTGGGCAATATTTCTTAATGATATAAAGTAGCAGAGGAGGACAGAGCTTGAAGCAGAGGGTTGAATTCTCAGGCTTAATGAGGCACCGGGCTTCAGCTGATCTATTAGAGCAGGGATTTTTATTGACAGGAGGAGCGTGAATGCAAGGTTTGGAAATAAAGTGAATACGGCAGCTACCCAGAAAATCACCTTGACCGCAGCTCCTGCGGCCAGATGTCTCCTCTGGCCTCCGGCAACCAGGGGCTGCTGGCAAGGTTCTGCATTATCCCCTTCCCCAGTCTGAATCTAAAATCCAAAGGTTTGAACTCATCCTTCCTATTTACTCCCTCTGCAGACCAGCTGGCGCACCGGCCTGCCTCTGCCCTCCCAATCTTCTTTTTCCTCCCTCAGTAATTTTCCACTTAGCACCCGCCTCCACCTGCTCCCCTAACTTGTTGCAATTCATATTGGTTTTATGCAAAATGGACTTAATCCTCCCAGAGCCGCATCGCTGTGCCAGGGCATGCAATGAAGGAATACATATATATGCTCATGATATTCTTAGCTACTATAGATTATGAGCACGGGAGTGTATTTGGCAAACTCAGCAGTTTAATGCAGGCTCTCCACCCACATAATTTTATTACTATCGTGTCAGTGAGGCTGGTTTGGGCTCAGCATGCCTCGAGGGGGAGGAAGAGGAGAGCCCAGGTGCAGAGAAATGCAAGAAATGCCTCTGCTGCACCCCTCTCTGGGCATGGATTTCAACAGGCCTGCAGATGAACGTGGCTTTAATGATGGGACAGTGAAATAATGCTAAACAGCATTAAGATGAAGAGGGCAGGAGCAGAGTTTTACAGCTCAGGCTGCTACAGTGGGGGTCCTGAGGGATGCTGAGCATCTGCTGCCAAGGTGAGAGGGCTCAAGGCACAGCCCCGAACTCAGCGCAGAAGGCGATAAAGCTGGTCACATTCAGGTTTTTATTTCTGGTGATCACACAGCACGCTTTTATACCTATCAAGAAATATTCAAGTACTACCGCTGCACTTCTTTATAGCTTTAAAACTGCTGTAAATTTACATGCAAATTAGGTGCAGCCCTCAAGCTCTTGGCAATTTGCCACTGCAGCCTTCGATATTGCCCCTGAGTAGATCATCTTTTATGAGAAAGCCATCAGTCATCCCACAATGCTGGAGGAGGATAATTCCCCTGCATGAGTTGCATAAAGATGGCACTGCGTATTCGGCAGAGCACAGCCCCTCGTGCTCTGCTACCAAAAGTAAGGAGAGGAAGCAATTCTGCTTTCAGGGTTTGGTTGGCTGGTTGGTTTCTTTTCTAGGCTACTGAGCAACTGCAGAAGTTGGATTTATAGGATTAAAACAATAGGTTTGAACTGAAATTCAGCATTCTCATGTGATTGGATCCTTGGATAAAAAGTGTAATTTAACTGTCTTGTGTACGTTCCCTGATACAGCTCATTGCAAATATTGTATTTCTTCCCACTTCACCAGCTTACTGGTTAAATTTACCTATCCGTAAAGAATGTCACAGAGAAAAATCATTCCTGGGGGCATAATCCCCATAATAACCGGTCATCCCTACAAAAATATTCTGGGGGAGCAATTACTGTGTAAGAGTCATTAGAATTGCTTACTGCTATAAATTCCTACTGTTTACTGCTTGATTGCTTGTTTTAGTGAAATGTTAATAATGCAGCAGTGGATAGAAAGAGTCGATAATGAGGTAATGTGTATTTATGGGATATATGTCCAAATGATCCTTAGCGCATGGCTATTTGAAAATAAATAGTGTATTGATTGAAACGGCTATGGAACAAAATGGTATTTCAACATGTGATAGCTGATAATTAGTTAGAAGCCTTTTTTTTTTGTTGTTAATATAGCAACTAGTCTATTTTTAGGTCCTTTGTATAGATAATTTTCCCAGAGGTTTCTGTATCAGGTTGAAAATTCTGCCTCTGATGAAAATACAATATTCCTCCATATTTCCCGTCACAGGGATATCCACATAGACCCATTTCGACACGGTCAATACCAATTTGAAAGCGGTTTTAAATGGCTTTTAATGTAGCCATATTACTAATAGTCCATTAAAACCACATAATCTTCTGCCATGGGAAAAAATCAACAGAACCCATTTCCATGAGCTCCATGTAGTGGAAGTTTATAGGGAAAAATATCCAACAGTACTCTTAAGTTTTGGGGGTGAAATATTTCATGGCAATATTTTTGGGGTAAATGCGTGAAAGTTATAAGCAAGGTGGAAAAAAAGGGTGAAAAACCAATGAAAAATACAAAGCAGGGGAGGGTCATCAGATGAATAGATTCTCCGCTGTGATTTGATGGACCCTGATCTCATATTCAGTTTTCCTTGTATTCTAACGCCAATAGATAAAATTCCTACACAGAGGAAGAGCTAATATAATTTATTGGGTGAATATCTGATTTAAAAAAAATAATTCAGTTTTGAAAAAGCTGGAATGGGTTGCACAGTTGGAGTAAATGAAGCACCAGTTTCAATCAAAAAATATAGTGGTAACTTGCTTGTTTTTTCATGTTGTGCTTGTTTTTTTTCATAAATGAAAAATTAAAGATGATTTTTAAAACATTAACTATGCATATTCTGTCCCGCAGGCAGTAGGACTGGGGTTTACCAAATATTTGGGATGTTGGGATGTTTTAACCAAATATTTGGTATTGATATTTACCAATGAAATACGAATCCCAAATATTTGGTATTGCCTCTTGCCAAGGGATGTAAATATTGACTTGCAAAGCTGATCTCAGAATGAAGAAGATACTTTGTCTCTGTTTTGCCTTACAGTCAACACACATTACAATTACTAGCACCATTGTAGTACTCTGATTTTTGCAGCTGGGAAAAATTTAGATTAAAGGAGTCTGAGGATGTGTTCACTCTCCAAAGTATAATGTAACGCAAAGCCTCCTCTACCTGCCTTTATCCTTTAGTCTTAAGATCCCTTTCAGTTAGGTCACAGCTAAGACCACAATATCTTCTCCCGTAGGCATTTTTTTTTAAGTGCCATTAGAGGCACCAAATCTATAGCGATCTGTCCCTGGGCCTCTTTTATAATTCATCAGGTATTTTGTAGTTGCTATCACCTACATTAAGAACTTCCAAACTACTAAACTGTGAAGTTCAATCCCGTTTAATTGCCTGCCTGCAGCATCAGAAAGCACGAAGTTGAATCATTTATTCATTTACAAACCCTCTCTACACAGCACATCCAACTTGCTAGATTTAAGAACAGCTATCTTAATACCTGTTCGTTTAAAATACAAATGAGCATAATGGAGAGCTGTAAGCATTTCCCAAATAACAGAGGTATTTTTTTGCTCTAGGAAGGCAGAAAGCAGCACACAAGCATGCCAGTTTGTAATTCAAAGGACAGTTAAGATTTTTTACATAGGAAGACTCAGGGTTACAGGGCATTTGTTGAAGCAGTTGTAAAGCCAACCCAGTTTCTGTAATTGCCAGTCCAAGTCTAACAGCGCAGCCCGCAGCAGTCACACCACTACAGCTCCGTTTATTGATCCCTGTGATTCAACGTTTTTGCTCATGGGCACAAGTCAGCGCTTTCCGCAGATCAGCACAATGGCTGAAGGATCAATCGTTCCTTCCCCCTCCTGATCCATTTTAATTGTGATATCAAAGATGGAGTAATCCTTGCTCAGGTTAGAAGATGTATTTGAAGCTGGGACAAAACTGTGTTGTAAAGGCAGAGAGACTCCGGTATGCAGATCTGAAGGAAAGTCTACTAATTCCAGGAACTGACCCAAAAGAAGCAGCTAGTGATGCTGAGCTCAGTTTAAATTGTTAAAACAACCAACTCAATAAATAAAGTGGTTCAGTTCCCTCACCTCTCCCTTGGTAGCAGCCGAGAACTGAAAGGCAAACCGTCTCCGCAGGACAATGGCGCTCCAGGGAAATTATTAAGCTCAGGCTCAGAGTCTTTATTTTGACATTCAAGAATAACCCAGAGTGCAGACATGTTATCAGGCATGTGAGGGCTGAGCTCATTTGAACTTTAGCTGTGTTTTCTCGCTCTCTCTCTTTTTTTAAAATCTCTTTTTCCTTCTCTTCCCTTCCATCCACCAGAGTGTTTAACCAATGAGAAATAATTTATTTATTTTTTTTTTAAAAGCAAGCTTCACAGACCAGCTGCTGGTTGTTGTACTTAATGGAGAGGCGTAATTAGAGAGCTGTGACAGCAGCTTGTCAAAACACAGAATTACTGTCTGTGGTGGGGTTGGGGTTTTTGCTCTTTTGCTTAGAGGTTTGTCCCCTCTGCCTTTGGCTATTCAGGATATTAAGGCTTTCGTACGCAGTGTGGAAGCTTGCTCTATAGCTTCTGAGGCTTTACTGGCAGCTATCCTATGGAGGGAGCCTGTATGGGAGCCATGAAGAGAGGTGGACAGAGAAAGGAGATTTCTTCGGGGCTTCTGCGCTGGTACGCCATCAAGACAATTCACTCAAGGCTGTTTGGAGTGATGCATAATCTCCTGATCTTCTCCCACCTCACTGGGGTTTCTCTCCATCCTCTAGTCCTAAAAACTTTTTCCAAGGAAGGTAAAGTTGATAAGTCCACAAGATCTGCTGTAGGCTTTCTTCCCTCTGGAGAAGACATCTTGCCCCTAGGCTAATGCTGCCCCGTGCAGACAGCTTCCTTCTCCGCAAATGCAGAGGAAACTCAAAAATGGACCTGGAGAATCAAGAGAGGATTTTTGTCTGGGAAAGAGCTTAGGAAATTTTAGGCTGTTGGGCTGCCACTCAAGAGATGCAAGAAGGACAGAAGAAACTGCAACTGCTCTTGCTCCCTTTGGGTTGCAAGTGAGAGATGGGGGATAGCCAGGTAGGGAGGCTGGAGATTTTGATCCAGAGACCAACTGCACTAATGCAAGAGTCACAATTAAAGGATTTTGCTAGAGAGGTGCAGAATTTGCCCCTGAGGTCCTTATCGAGTGAGGAGGACAGATGCTGCAGGCAGGAGGGATCAGATCCTGGCTGTCACCGTACGGCGGAAAACTGCAAGCGGTTGAACACCAGGCATCTCTGTCCTGCAGCCGATGGAAAGGTGAAGTGAGGGCTCCCTGGCCTAATTAATTTAGAATGGCCTGCAGATAAATCAAGGCTGAAAATACATAGCTTGCCTTAGTTTTGAAATTGCATTCGAGGCACATAGTTATCCAGTGGCTTTTATACCTGGCTCGAGCAGCACTATCTTATGGTAAGAGCATGTTCCTCTGGTTCCCGCTGAGCTGCCGCTCACCTGTGCCTGACATAGGTGGCACACCTGGCAGCAGAGGGCATGGGACCTGCTGCAAGATTAATTCCCTGCTTATTCATGACAAATTTAGTTCTCAAGGCCTTTACAAGAGCCTTCTGATGAAGGGGAAGCCCAGAGGGCTGCTGGCCTCTCTTAGCATCCCTGCACTCCTGGGGAGATGTTGCACCAGCACCAGATGGATTCGTGACCAATTTCAGCTTTCCCTGGACCACAAAGGACACAGATGTGGAACCCCAACCTACAAGGAGAAATGGGCTATAACACGCATTGTAAGACAGGACGTGACGGGCTGGGGTTTTTTTAGTGTGTGTTTTGTCAGATTTTATTTTCTTTGAGAACGGGGGATAATTTTGCATTTTGACCAGTACAATCTAGTTTCATGCTGTGTTGTGGGAGCAGAGAGATGCTAACCAGAAGCAAGACTCTGTTCATAGGTGTCCAGTATTGGACCTGGAGACCTCTCAGCTGACCCCTACAGCACCCTCAGGTGACAAAGCATGAGCACAGGTAATTCTGCATAATTTGATTTCTCAAATTGTCCTTCAAAACTGACAAATTGTCCTCATCTAATTTCGCGTTTAACTGCAATTGTGACAGTTGACTCTTTCATATTGGTGATATTAGATTAAAAAGGCTTCTGTCGACACAAATCGGGTAACACATCCTGCCACCTTATTTACATCCACAAACGGGCAAAAATTCAAGATCTTTGTACATACATTTGAAGTGAAGTTGGAAGTGGTGAATCTGTGACAGAGATATTGTAGAGACAGGAGCACAGAGTGAAAAAGGTATATATGTAAATAAAATAATTAGTAAAGAAGCGTCAGCATACAAAGCAGGTGAGGGACAAAATAAGAGAAGCAAAGCAAAATGCAGATTCACTGGGATAGGAACTCACAGCAGGTGTTTGGACAGCAAACAGGCAATAGTAGATGATTTTATGGCAACCCTACAGTGAAATGAGGTCAAGCTGCAGACAGAGGCAAACTAATGGACAAAGATGGGTGACTTTAAAAATTAAGACGTACAGAAAGAGGTTTTTGGAGGTAGAGCCAGCATAAAACTGCAGAGATGGATGGAGAGGTATCAACAAAGAGGAAAATGGTAGGAGAGGGGGGAAGGAGAGGCAGTGTATCGCGTGCTCCCTGTAGAGAAAATGATTATTACTTTTAGATAACTTTAATAGCCCGAATCCTTGAGATACTGTTATCAGGAGAAGGAGCTTGAAATACAGCACTAGATAAAAGCAAATCAGAGCTCTGACACAACTTCTGTAATAGCATCCCACCTCTGTAAGGCGATGCTGAGGAAGTTCAGATTTTGATCTGCTGCTGCACTGTGCTGGGTGTGATCCAGCGCTCCAGAAGTCGGCACAGTTTGATGCTCAGCACATGATTTTCATTGCGTTTTATGTCTAAAGCAAGGCAATTTTCTGGATTAACAGTTTTTCTCTGAAAAATAGAAGGTGGGTCAGGTAACCTGGAGCTGAATCGAGGACAGAAATGGAGTGGTTTTGTTCTGATTTGCTATGAAGTGCTTATGCTTCTTTTTTTCCCCATTTGGGAACCAAAATCCAAACTGTTTGCAAAGGTCTTTTTAAGATTGTTTTCCTCACTTTACATAGTTTATTTATGTGTATATATATTTGTATATAGGTAGATTAGATATATAGATATAACTTTATAAATATAAATTATACTACCATAAACTACACTTTGGTACTTCTGCCCTACCACTTTAGCCTTTGTTGCCTCTCGTGCATTTATTGTTTATTTTTCCTTTCTTTTCTCATGTATATGGTGACCCCAGATATTTTCTAATCTGTAATAGCATTCATTTTTTTCTCCCCCACCTAGGGCATTGGAAACCAAAAAAGTTATTGCCTGAGAAGCAATCACAGAAAATGCACTCAATGAGTTAAAGGTATGGCTCTGTCTAATAACCGTGCTATCCCTTCTGTTCGGAGCGCTGAGCCAATATTTGATGTCCTGCAGGTTGTTTCCATTAGGATGAGAAAGTGATGATAGAGTCGTGTGGTCCTCTGATGAGCCCCTGTTTGTTCATAAGGCACGTTCACAATCCCGTTTCCCTGAGCGCAGCAGGGCTCGAGCTGTAGGAGACCATTTCTTCGCTCACCGCACCGATCCCTCTCTACTCAACGTTCGGTACCAGCGATGTTTTCTTAGCTTTATCTCTGGGCAACTCCGCAGCTCTTCTGTGGCCCTGGGTAATGCCTCCTTGCTGCCTTTTCTTGCTGTTTCTCCACTTTTGTTTCTTTCTTTTCCCCACAAGGTACAAAACATCCCAAAGCAACCTCAGAAATCTTTGCACCTGTGCGTGCTTGGCACACAGCAGTGGTTCGCACGGAGGCTGCTGTTCATGCATTAATCCAGCTACCCGCATTTCTGAGCAAGCTTATTGTGTGAATTATTCCTCTAAAAGATAGGGTGGTTTTTTCAGTTGGTGAGTTAAACCAGAGATGATCCAACCTACAAGAATAATCTCTGTGATTTGCTACCTGGGCTGGCTATCGTTGAACCTTGTTACAAGTATGCTCCCAATAATAATAGGGGTTTTTTATTACTTCTTTCATTAGTTTACTTCTGTGCTATTAGTCTGAGTAGCTGAAATGTCTTCTGAAAGCTAGCTCGCATTGTGTGTTCTCCCCTAAGCAAGGTGGAAAATCCCTCTTGCTAATCATGGCTGAGTGTGTAATAAATGCCAACTCAGTGTTTGCTTTGCAGTAAAAGGTGGCAAACTCACCTGTGAAACCAGCTGCCAAAGCAATCCACTCTATGGCAAACGCTCGTCGTTCACATCAAGGGTATGTTTAAAATAAGACAAAAAGCTGAAGGCTTGCGATTGCGGTGAGGTGCTGCAAGGTTGCAAAAAGAGCGGCCAGCTGCTGGTATCTCACAGCCAAATCCGCTCTGAGATGGCCATAGGACCGCTCTTTACGGGAATCTGTGCTTTATCAGCGATATTGAAAAACCTCCTCAGGTGTTCGGATAGACCAATAGCTTTGTACCTCACTTCTTCCCAGTTTCTGGCTGAAATGGCTGGATCACTTTGTAGGTTTTGTGCTGTCTTTTTGTGTAAGAGCTTGACAGTTGTGTTAAGGGAAAACCAACTCGAGGAGATAGGTGTTGCAGCCAGTTCTGGATGCGATGAGGTCAACAATGAGGTCATCCTCACTTAGTTGTAATGTGTGTCATGCTCCTCCCGTGGTTTCTGCTGGGGTTGTCTCCTGTTCTCACAGGCCTCCTGGTATTCAACATGGTTCTTCTAAAAAAATATAATAATGAAAAAAGAAATTGCTGAAAAAAGCAGCAGTAAGTAGCTAGTAAGCTAAAATGCTCATTTTTAAGAAGTGGTTCATGTTTATTGTATAATGAAGAGGACAAAGTCCTTTAATTAATAATAACAATTGAGAGAAGATTAGAGCAAAAATACCCTATTACCACTTTCTCTAATCCACCTATAATTGTGTACCAAGCTATCAGGGAAGCACTTAAAACCTGGAAAAGCCTTAGTAAGAACCAGAAGGCAATTGTCCGCTTCAGCATCTCCGACAGTTGGACGTGGACGTAATCCAGCTACTATTGTCTTTTATTTTTTTCTTATAATGCTCTTCAGAGTCCTGCAACAGTTGGGCTGTTAAATGGAGTCTGCATGGTGTGGCCGAGCACCCGAAATGCAGAAGCCACCACTGAGGAGGAAATTTGTTCCAGTGTGGTAGGAATAAGGTTGTCCTTCTCTGGATTTTTGCAGTAGAGAGGTATCCTGTCTTCAGCGATCTGCCCCTCGGTATTAGAAAGAGTGCAAGTTTCAGCATTATTAAAATCATTTAGATCACTTTGCCTGGAAAAACGTGGATCTGGTTACCACTAGTTTGCATCACTTTTTACTTAAGTTTGGAGAAGGCAAAGCTCTCCAGTGAATTAATTAATTTCACTCAATTTTGACAGACTGCTTAAATCAGCTTAGAAGTGCCACAGCTGAGTAAACCCATCTAGCAGTTTATGATTGCTTCTTTTGGAAGGACCTGCTTGATACCGACAGCAACTGAAACAGTGCATTAAGGAGAACCACTTAATTAAATAACCTACAAGAGCAGACAATGGTAAAATGTGTAAAGTTCCTATAAGAAATTGATATGAAGTTTTAAAGAGAGGTAAGGAATTTTTTTTTTTTACGTTCATACATTTACCTTCATGATTCAATGGAAGATGTTCCAGTGCGTCACAGATTTAGCTTTCCAGCTCTCGGTGTGTATACACAGCAGGCTTGCATCCTGCAGGCAGAAGTTTGCAGCTGTCTTTTTCCAAGACTGGAAGATATTTTGTTGGTATATAATCAAACTGATATATTTAATTAACCTGAAGTTTTCAGAACTTGTATCTCAAATATATATATATTTATCTCAAACTTTAGCCCTGTAATGTATATTTTACTCTTGAAAGGTCCATCAGTCCTTTATGTGGCAATCTGGCATGAACTCTGTCCAAAAGAAAAATGTATGGACATTAAATGTATGTACATTAAAAATGTACATACTTATGAGGATGAGCCAGCAGACCTCTAGACCAAAAGCATCTTCCCAATATTGGTCTGAGTGGACACAGTCTGTGGATCATCTTCTGTGAAATACGGATTCCTTCCTTGCCTGCCTTTTAATCTTTTTTTTTTAAGAAGTGCAGCAAAATTTTAAGATGGAATCATTGCATATTTTCTTAATCTAACAGATCCCTTTGCCTTTAATTTCTGCAGAAGATATTTTCACATGCTTTATTTTTGTCATGAGAAAAAATTAAAATGCAGTCACCTACAACTGAGAGATGGGAATAGCTTTTGCGTTATCCTTAATCACTGTTGTGTTTTCCCGAATTCCAGTGCATAACTGCAGCCATCAATCTCATTGACCTGTTTAGGTTTTAATTTACTAGAGGCCTGCCATTAATGTGACCTCTTCAGAAACGCCACCCTTTCTAGCAACAGTTGCAGTCAGATAAACTTTTGTCATCTCCTGGTTCGCTCTTCCCCTTTGAATTATTTACAAAGGTCATGAATTTCTTAGAAAGTCAGGGAACAAGACATCGAGAAGTGTAGAAAGCCCTTTGTAAGTTTGTATCTGGGAATTAATTTATTTACTTGAACTGGGAGATGGTACTATGGCCAAAGGGAAAATGTGAAATCCCATACACTACACAATGAAATTACTTCTTGTTGCTCATTGTTTCAGGTCGAGCAGGTTACTGTGCCTGTAAATTTCTTTTATATGAGACCCAGTTGCTGCAGACGACAAAGTAATCAAACCCTATACACCTTGGGGAGCCTTAGCAATTTACATGGCAAAGCAAAAATGATACAGGATTTGTACCTCAAAGCAGTCGATGGGAGATTTTCCATCTGCTCCAGTGAGGCCAAGGTTTCATCCAGGATAGCTTTGAAGAGCTTCTGACTAAAACAGACCCAAAGAGCAGGTACAGCAGTAGGAAATGGTGATCAGTAGATGAGAGTGGAGGACAGGGTCCTGGGCTTGCTCTGGTGCTTCGTGGTAGCATGTATGTTTTCATAATCTTTGAAAAAAAATCATAGAATCACAGAATCGTTAAGGTTGGAAAAGACCTTTAAGATCATCGAGTCCAACCGTTAACCTATCACTGCCAAGTCCATCACTATACCATGTCCTCAAGCACCACGTCTATCCGTCCTTTAAATACCTAAATGATGTCTGCTTTTAAATTATAATGGGAGAACTGAACAGCACAGGTAATACTAAAACTGCGATTGAATGCTGTTCTATCATCTAAGCAATTCCAAAGTTGTAGCGGGCAAACAGGATTTTCTTTCTCTTCTGTCGTCGTTGTCACGTAGATTTCTGTTAGAAACCCGTGCAGCCTCTCGGGCTGCGAATCTGCATGTTTCTGAGCAAACCAGCCAGATCTGCGGATTTACCATGAGCGAGGGCAGGGGAGCCGAGGAACCGGTCCCCGGGGAGGCTGTGCCGTCCCCATCCTCGGAGGTTTCAGGACCCGCTGGGGTAAGGCCCTGAGCAGCCAGGTCTGGCCCCGGAGCTGGCCCTGCTTGGGGCAGGGGTTGGACCTGAGCCCTCCCGAGTCCCTTCCCACTGGGATTATCCTGGGATCCTGTCAACTGCGTGGAGAAGACAATTTGCTACACATCAACTGAGAAATTTTATAGATATTGTAAAGGCTTGCTCCTGATTCACACGTACCATTTTTTTTTCTGCTGACCTCTTTTGTGAGCCCTGAATGAACCCATGAAAATATGAAAGGGAAAGCATTAAATCGATCCGATCTGAAATGATCTATTTATGTTGGTGTGGCTGCCAAACTGAGGATCACGGTCCCATCTGTACTGCAGCACCAGCCAGGCGTCTCAGCTCATTGGGACAGGCACTTAACAGAAACTGAAACGTGCTAATGGTGCCAGAGAATTTACTGTCGAAGTAAAAGCTGGGAAAGTATGGGTGGCTCTCACAAAAACGGAGAGAAATACAAGGTTGCCCTGAGGATCACAAGCACTGTCCTGGGACATTAGTTCCTTGAGCGTTTGGTGTTTTTTCTCTGCAGGAGTCGTAGCAGACTTGAGGGAGGGTTTGAAAGAGGAAACTCAGGTCTCCTTTTAGATTTTGAGAGGGGAATTCTTTCAGTCCGTTAAGAACTGGCATAAAATGCAATTCAGAACCGAGAGGTATGACACAGCAGCAGCCAAGCCTGCGTTAGTGTCAGAGCAGAGGCAGGGATCAACGTCTCTGTAATGGTTTGTGTTTGCAGAAATAGGGAAGAGCAGCCAGCGGAGGGCTGCGAACAGAGGAGTCATTTGGCTGAAGCAATGAGCCAGAAAAATTATCTGCGAAGAAGGATGGCTATAAGTGAGGTGGTTTGGGATTTGTCAGGGTCAGAGAGATATTTCTAATCGTCCAAGACAGAGGTTAATCAAGAGCAATATGAGCACTTTGCAATGTGCTGTTAAATAGCAAAACTCTTACATTTGTTGTCTAAGAAAGACCTTAGAAAGGTTGTGCAGGAAAAAGCACAGAATTTGACTCTAACTCCAACGGAGCTTACATCAAATTATGTGAACTGATGGTAGGACTTGTCTCTTCATAACCTTGGATAATACTGCATCTGGGAAGCAAAGGCAATAATAAATGGTTGCATCTATGTAAGAGATCATAACTTCATCTTTTTCTCTTTATTCTCATTTAAGTGTCTGGGATTCTTTAAAACTGTAATAGTCTTCTGTTGGTGATACAGCAACGAAGATATGATCCAAGTCCAGCAGCAGTGCTAATTAGGGCCCATGAACAGCACAGCCAGTAACCGAATATATTTCTATTTTACTACTTGAACCCAATTAATATCAAATGGTTTATTAGCAATTAAATAGCTTATGTTTAAATTTTAAAAATGTTTGGGAGATAAATATTTGAGGAAATAGAGGCTCTTGTCAGTGCTTTCTCAGTTTAGATACTTGGCACACCAATTTATTTCTCTATTTATTGCGAGAAACTAAAATGAGTCAAAAAAGCAAATGCTTCCTTGTTGTACAAATTGCCCATGAAGCGAATCATTAAGTGTAGGCTGTGTCTGTTGTACAGAAGAGTTGCTCTGTGCAGCTGATTGCTACAGTCCAGGCTGTGCAATACAGACAGTTCCTCATAATAGCCTCTGCTGCAATAACAAAGAAGTATAATGAAGAATTTAGGTGGCATTATTTTTTCATAACAAAAAGGAAGGGATTTTTCACTCCAAGTTTTAAGGACACTTGTAAACAAAGCCTCTTGTTTCTCTCTCCTACCTGTGAATACGATGTTGCCTTTAGCAGGTCACTGTAAATTTCAGACACCCTCCCGTACTTCTTGTCCCACTCCAGCAGTTCTGTAACAGAACGATATCCCTCATATCTAAGGAATGAGTGGATGGCATTAAAAGGATGGGGCAAGTAAGGCTTCTGGTATAGGCTGGTGACCTACAACGGCTTGGGCAGATCTGCTATTGCCTCTGAAAGAGCCAAGATTTGCACTGCACTGTAGCAGACCTTGGGGATAGTAACTCTTAACCGCAGTAAAATACTTTGCCAATGTTTAGAATTTTGAAGTCCATGCGAAAGGTATTTGAAGTTACCAATTACTATTTATATTCTTAAAATAATGGTATTCACAGAATGATATCTAAATGAAATTTAGAGAAGTAACTTGATGAATAATGGTGGGAAGAAACCATTGCAGGAACAATTGCTACAGAATTGCTGAAGCCAAATAATGCACAGTTCAGCTCTCTGTTGCTGTATGAATGTTTATCAGTGAGACATTTGCTATCCACTTTTTCTTGGCGATTTTGCAAAATTGCAGTGCTGCTTCCTTCTTCCTTTACCATCAATCCGATTTTTGGATTGTCTATTGATAAGTGAAAGAAATTTCATCATCTCTTGAGATGGCCATGGGAATTCAGGCCCCCCAGCTGGGTCCACTAATAGGAATTCTGAGCCCATGTTCACCTCTTGAAAACCACTGCCTGAGCCTGCCTGTGACGAAGGGGGCTTGCGAGAGATCCGATACTGGATTGCAGCCAAAAGGGCTCTGACCTGGATTGAGAAAAATGCTGAGTCTCTTCGTTTCCCACTGATTTTAGTGTAGTTGGATGTGCTCAGTGTTTTGTAATGCCATGTTCTACTATAGGAAAAAAAAAAAAAAAGTTAATTACACTCCATACAAATATTTAGCCACTTTATGTAATGCGTCTGAAATGTGAGCCAGCAAGCTATCCCCTCAGTCCACTTATCAGTACTTTTTCCTGACTTTCTAACTTCAATTATTTTCTCATCATTGCACTGTTCTTCCTTAATGCATGGATTACATGACGGAACAGAAAATATGTTCTTGTTTATTCAAGGGAAAAATTACACAAGTACTTTTATTGCATGTCTTTATAAGCAAAGCAACTTGCTTTCTAAAGTGTCTCCATACATATTACAAACATAGAGGAATTATACAAAAACAGTACTATGGTATTTATTAAAAGATAATATTTTCTTTCCCTTGACTCAGTGCTGATGCAAAACCATCATTGCTCTTAGGTTTAAATTATGTTTTAATTAGGTTGTTATAAAATCACCTGTGACTTTATTAATCTTGCAAAAATAATAGTTGTTTCACGTACATCGTGGCTGGAGAATAGTGGTTTGTATTTGTTTAAACTGCTTGTTTTGTTAAATTAAGTGCTTAAACTAATTAAAGACATTTTTTGGGCTGTCTCAGCTTTAGCCTCATAAATGAGAAGCACAAGAAGGTGCACATAGATACTTCCTTATTGCCCATAAATTTGTACTTACTGCAACTGTAAACTCTGGAATGTAGTTTTATGACTCCCATTTCATTGAAAACTATATAGGCTATTACTGAATTTTGAATTTTGGGTTTGATTGCTTTTAATTGTGAATTATGCTGAAGCTGCTGTTGTCATTATCTTAAAAACTATTTAATTAAATATAAGTATCCAGCTGTGTGTATTTTCAAAGAGCCAAAATGCCCTAAGAACTTGAACAGAAGAGCAATATATAGAATCATAGAATCATAGAATCGTTAAGGTTGGAAAAGACCCTTAAGATCATCACAGGGTTTGCAAAAACCTTCCCTCAGTTTTTGTAGCATTCCCTTACTTTGTGGTATTTCATTTGCAGTCTTGATGATTGTTTTAGTCTCTATTTCTTCTGTGTAATTTGAATTTTTGAAATAATAAGCAGAAATGAAGGACAGGACTCAGCTAGCAGGATCAATATGCAAAGCGTCCTGGGCAGTGAGAGGAATGGAGACTTGAATCCTGTCCCACCCCGGTTACCAAAGAGGAACGAATATAGTGTGCCCTGATTTGTCTGCCCACTGCCACCAAATGTGAACATTTTTTTCCTCTTGATTTTTCTTTTTCGGTTCTCACAGTCCTAATTATATTTCTTCCCCTCTGAGAGATTGTTGTCCTCCTTTCATTTAGACTCCAGTCCCCATCTCTGTGCCAGATCGATACCAGATCCCTATCAAAGTCACTCTCTTCTCTCTCTGTTTTTTTTTGTTTGGTTTTTTTTTTTTTTTTTTCCCCAATTATTCCCTATCTTTCCTGTCTGAAATTCTTTCTTTCCCTGGACACCTTTTAATTCATGTCTTCTCTCTTGGGTTTCTCATTTGTCAGTGTCCTTAATCTTTCTTTTTCTGCCCGTCTCTGGGATGAGCTTATCTCTTCTCTCCCCTCCTTTCCCCTACGTAATTCTCAGGAAATCTCTCTCTTGATTGCCCCTCTTTTTCCCCATACCAGTGGCATCCAGCCTCTTAATTCAGCCAGTCTCTGTTCCCCTCCTATATTCATATATGAATCTGTGCCCACTTGGATGTGCAAATCCTCAGCCAGTTACACAAACCAGCACGAGTTCAGCTAAGGCTTCTGCCCAGACTCCAGGCATGCCTCTGAGTTAATGAGTTAAAGAATCAGCATTAACTTTGAATTTTCTGGCTTTTGACTTTTCTTTTCACAGCTTGACATTTTTGTAATGCTTTGTTTTTCTGGTACTTCAAAAAAACAGATGGGGAATAATGTCACAGCAGAATGTATAACCCTGCCTTTGGCAAGTCTGCCACCCCATTACCACGGCTCTCCAGGGCTGGTTAATGGTGTTGTCCTCGGTCATCCTGGAGCATTGCCCCTCCTGGTGCCACGTGCCAGAAGAGCCACTGTTCGGTGTCTCATCCCGAAGCCAGCTTGGCCACCTTGGATAGGGGCCACCTTGGGTAGGTGCCACCTTGGGTAGGTGGCAGCCATAGACAGGCCTCTCAGCAGGGAACACGTGGCCTGCCAGTGGTGCCAAGGAACAAGAAAAAAAAAGCCAAATAACTGAGGTGACATGCTGAAAGACAGCCAACAGGGAAGGGTCAGCTCATGGGCAGAGCAGGGAATTGATTCACTACCCTCCTAGATGCATCTCACTGATTTTCTGCACTACCTTGACAGAAAGCAGATACTACAGTGATAGCTAATTTAAAGGTATCAATAGACAGTCACACTCCAATCTCCTGCATCCCAAATCTTTTCCGTAGTCACACGATCACCCTGTCCCTCCCCAGCTACACAATATGCTTAATCTGTGTGATGTTATACACGTCTTCTTTGAACTGTGACAGATTGGGGCTGTGCAAACCATTTCAAAGGTATGATGCAACTTAGTATATTCCAGGAATGATTTCAAGTAATTACATACATGGATGCAACTTTGCATAAAGGCATTTTTTTATGAGCAGTGGAGATTTACTAAAGGGATGTAGCTCTGACAGTCACCACTGGAGCACTACATACTGTATCTCACAGGTCAGTGAGACGCTGTGTAGCTCCCCCATATCCACATCCCATCTCAGCTGCTTGGAGGGAACAAATGGAATTAAAAACGCTCAATTTGAACTGAATGCCGTCATCTGGATGTTTAAAATGGAATGGAATCAACTTGATCTGAAAAAATATGTGATAATGTAATTGGGGGTTAAAGGGTTATTGGATCCTCCTGAAATGCAATTAGAGAGATACGATTCACGTTGTGAACAGCACACCTTTAATCTAAAACTATTTCAGAATCTCCATTTGTGTGTTTTTTTGCTCTGCATTTGCAGGAAAGTTCCAGCCTAGGTTAATAATATAGTGGCAGTACTTCACAAAGCTCTCCAACGTACAGAAGTAGCTATTAAACTGTCAACAGCACAAAAAGATGATATTTTGATGGCAATGGATAGGAACCCCATCTTCCTGCTCATGCTACTCAACATTTCTGTAGCTTTCAAGCACAGTCAACCATAATTTGTCACCGACTTGCATATGTGACATTGGCTGAATAGGTAGTCTGAACTACAACTGTGTCAATCAATTTTTCAGGCAAAACTCGCGTAACATAGAATCATAGAATCACAGAATCACAGAATCGTTTAGATTGGAAAAGACCTTTAAGATCATTAAGTCCAACCATTAATCCAGCACTGCCAAGTCCACCACTAAACCGTGTCCCTCAGCACCACCAATAGACAGCTATTCCCTTTTCCTTCTCTGTACCTCTTGTATGCATTCCTGTTCACCATCTACCTGGAGACCTCTAGAAAAGTTGCAGGACATGCCAACTTCATTGCTGAAGCTGTTCTGCTGATATCGACCTGCATAATCCCCTTCCACAGCTGCAGCCAGAGATATCATTATATATACAGAATGAAGAGCAAATTCACTCTCGGTACATCCTGCGAGGAAATGTTTCCCAGGACTGAGTTGGCCAGTATCTGTCTGGCTATCTTCTCCCTTTCTGCCTAATCTTTCCTTTAATGTTGCACACATCCTAAAGGACATTTTCAACATTTAGTGCAGGTGAAGAAATAGCGTTATTTTAGGTGAAAACATATTATTTGGCCATTGTTAGAAGTCCGCCATAGGAGGGGGTCACCTCAGCAGTGATCTCTGTAATCACCACCTTGAAACCCTACTGCACCTGCAATCTGGAAGGAACAGCAAGTTCTAGTTTGTGCCAAAATCTAGCAGATTATCACAAATGCTTCTGTCCCTGATGCAGTTTTAAGATGGTGATTAAAGTCTTGAAAGTCATTCAATCCCATCTACATCAAACATTGAATAAATTTGTGCTTTTCTCAGTGTAGAACAGTCTAGAATAAGAATGTCAGAGGCAGAAATAAGCTGTACTTAAAAGATCTCAGGCAAAATCAAATAATTACTTAATATTCTTATGCTCTGAGTTGTTTTTCTTTTTTGTCTTAACTGGAATGATGAGAAAATGGTGAGAGGAAAAACGTGTCCACCTGGGTTGTTCTAGAAAGGCTCAGCAGCAAACATTATGAAGTCTGCCATGAAATGTTCATCAGCCTAATATGCATTACAGTGCAGTGGTTCTCTGGATGAAATCTTGAAATAAATGCAAATTTTTTTAATTTAAAGATTACCAAAATCACTATACTCAACTGATAAGAAGATATGTACTGTAGACTTCAATGAACTATATGAACACAATACAATGCTAAGAGGATTTTAAGGAATTTATTCTAATGCTCTCTACATTGTCAGTCTTTATGCCTGTTCTGAGTCCAATAACTTTTTGATATTTATTTGGCAAAAGTACGTCTTCTAGAAGGTATCTAGGTAAGACAGATGTCACTAGCGTACTCAGTAGACTTTTGTAGTAGGTAATCACTTCTGCGTTAGAAATATGTACCTCAGAAGTACTTCTGTTCAAGGTATTTTCTCCTTGTAAAGCCCTTTGTACATTGTAGTCAACTCTCAATATCCTTTTTGACCACAAACCAGCTTGAATCATGTATTTTAAAGACCTTTTTCCTTACCAAGTTAAAATAATTTCTGCAGCTATTTTCTGCACTCTCTTATTTGCCAGTGTTTATTTAGCATATGGATACCAAAACTAACACAATATTCTAGTGCTGCTCTTAGCAGTATCAGGTAAAATGGTAAAATCTGTGCCTATACAGCCCAATAACACATTACATAACTACACAGGTAATTGATTAAAAAATCCTTCATTGTGTTCAATTATTAGTTTTGTGACGAAATTAATCAGAATTGTGATTATTTTATTGTTATTATTTTCAGTTTTTGTAGACTTCTAGATAGTAAACATTGAGGAATAGCACTACTGCTAACTATTTAAAGAACTTTAAGTAAAAATTAAAATATCACATTGGAAAATATCACCTTCAAAACCCCATTTTAAAAATAACACTGCAATATATGACTTTTTTTTAAGTAAATGATAAATTTGCTGGTTTTCATTGCAGGGTTTTGTTTTTTGGTTGTTTTTTTTTTTTTTCCATATCTTGTACTTAGAATGCAAACATTTCGGGAGCCAGGTGTTAGCTATTTAGCAGTCCAAGAGGTCATTACAGAAATATGCACAAAACCACGTGCGAGTAGCGTACTTGGAGATTTCCTCTTAACTTTCTTCAAGAAGCACTCAGAAACAAAGAGCCCAGCTTCAATATTTACATCAAGAAAATGAAACATTCATGTGCTGTAGCTAGACATTGTTGCTGTAGCCAAATAACCCACACCTGCCTGCCTAAGGTTGGGGATGCACAACTGAATTTATATTCTGGCTCTAAAACCTGCATTTAGGGACACAAATTCTAACCAATCAGACTAAATAAATCAGCAGGCCCAGGTTTTATCATCACAGATAACCCTCATTAATCCAGCAAGCTTTTCCTGAAGACAAAGAACAAAATGAATTGCTTCATTGGAGTTGCCTGAGCAGCATGCTAATGCGGGGAGGTGGAAGGCATGAATTATTCATGCTCTTGCAGCCTGAGCAGGCAGCTCCTGGTTTTTCCTGTTACCATTGCAACAAGTGGCGGCTGGCCCGGCCACGCTCGGGCCATCGCACGTCTCCGGGAAGCACCGAAATGCCTTCTGGAGAGGGAAAACCTCCGTGCCTCTCCTGCACCCGACACAGTCGGGTGGATTTTCAGGTTAAGCCTTATGCAAAATGGACCCGGGAAACACAGTCTTTTGTAACTCAAATGTACTTGACCATAAACTGCTCTTCTTGGAAGAAAACAGGTTGCTTCGGTAAGTTTGTGCAACTTTTGATGCTTTCTGAATACGCTGTAAGCTCTTTTCAGTTTACGGTAACTAATGGGCAGTGTTTTACCAGTCTTTCTAAAAACAGTCTGTGTTCTTTTTGCTTTTAAAATGACTTAAAGAAGCCTAAAAAGGCATGCAATATCTTTGTGTTTAACTCTAGAAAATATGTTAACAGTATCTATAGAACTGACACTAAAGTTATGATCAAAAGCCTTCTCAAATTAACTTGTATGATTTAAATTTTCAAATCCCTGTAGTACGCTACTAAACCAAAACACATTTATGATCGAAGTCTGATTTCTTGCAACCAAATCTGAGACTAATGTAATTCAGTGTCAAACTGGAGAATCTGAAAGAACGTGTGTTACTTTTTGTAAGAAATGCTGGTTCCCCGTTGTAAGCGTAACTCATGTTGTTGTTCTTTATTCAGCTAAATACATTCCTGATTGGGCTGGGAATGGGAACTGAGACCTGCATAACATTCCTACCATGCATTAACTACTCTATTTTATCATAAAAGAGTTGAAAAGCATTAGTAACTTACACAATTTTTCTACGGATAGGAAGGAGATATATTTTGTATGTAAAGCATATGGCAGTGATGAACTAAGGCTAGACTTACCACTTCTTTATAAGGGGAAAAGCATCAAAATTTTTGCTTTATTATTCATTATCAGTATATCTACCTATAATATTTGTTTCAATTGTTTGTCTGGTTTTTGTTATTTTCCAGTAGCGATACTATTAGCATTGCCTGAGAACTCTCAGGTAACTCACTACTTGGCACAGTTAAAAAATTAACATAAATAATCAGCTCCCAAGAGCAGAGGCCATGAATAGGAGCGTGAATATAAAATGGATCATGAATAAGTTTTGATTGTGGATAACAAGCTCTCCCTCTTTTTATTTGTTTGTTTTTAATTACATAGTCTGGATTCTGCTGCTTCTACTTTTTCTTTGTTTTGATCATAAAAGCATTTTATTTGACATCCAAAAGACAGCCAAATTTTGAAGGGATGAAAGTACAACATAATGATATCTAGTGCTAACAGTAATTAAATGCCCTATGTCTTAAGAAAAAAAAAAAACCCAAGAGGTGAAAATAGGGATATGTAAATAACAGGAGATATGCAAACAATGGATGTAATCCTGCACTCCTTAATCATGGGAGTAATCCTTATTCATGTAAGCAATCCTGTTGCTTTCAATAGACTCACATCAGTAGGTGCTGTCGCATAAGGCCCATATTTTTCAAGGAGATAACAGTGTCTCTTTTACCTGTTTTTTCTGTAATGTAATTTTAGCAACACAGTTTTTAGTGATGTGTTTGAATGCATTAGTGATAACATTAAATTAGACTTTACCAAATGTCTGGTTTGCTTCTGAAAGTATAAAAGAGAAAAATGGAATAATGTATTAGATGTGTCAGTAAGAAGGTACGAACCCCACATATTTTATTAGAGATGTGCTTGCAGTGGAATAGCACTACTTACCCTGTTGACTGTGTTTGCAGATTACTTTTTGGTACATGACGTATATAAACTTTGCTTCTTTAATGACAGGATGCAACTTTAGCAAAAAATCACTATGACACCTGATGTCTCATAAAGTACATTTGGGTCTCCATAAAAGCGATGTTGATAAACATTGTTCATCTTTCTGATTGAAATACATGGGGTTTGTGGTAACGTCCTGTGAATATTTTTATTGCTGTTATGGTCTCTGATCTTGCCAAAATAACACCTGCAGTTCTGACTTGGGAATAATGCATTTGTGTAAATGTTGCCATTGTGTTGCCCTCCTCATCAGCCCAGCTTGGCACTTCTGAGCTTTCCCCTCCAAGACCATATAGTGCTGCCTGTAATCCAGGACGGGGCTTGGGAGCACCTGTATGCCCTTCCCCAGGCAGTGCCTCTGTTAATGAGGGAAAGCTAATTACTTAAAAGCTTTTGATCCAATGGGGTTGAGAAGTATAAATAGTCATGAACTGGTCCTGGTGCTCTGCAAGCCATCAGCCTGTGTTTGTGCTGGATGCCAGCAGCGGTAGTGTGGATAGGAATTTTGCCCTGTAACCATTGCAGTCATTGCTGTGTTAAGATGCTTCCTGTGTGGAAATATTCTCTTGCACGCACCCTGAAGGGGCTAAAATAGAAATTAAGTAAAAATGCAGTTGTTGATGGTTTCAGATGCTACACAAAACTTACGGGTAAGTGAAGTTGGTATTAAGTACCTGTTGCCCTTTTGTTGGTTGCATTGAGATATCAAGAATGAACTGATTCTGATTTATTCAGCTTCAATACATGGCAAAGATTTTGGTGTTTTGTATTTGCAAATGAGGTATGGTATATTATTAGTATCTGTTTGCATAGAGATATCATATACCCTGGAGGTATTTAAAAGAAGGGTAGACGTGGTGCTTAGGGACGTGGTTTAGTGGTGGACTTGGCAGTGATAGGTTAATGGTTGGACTCGATGATCTTAAGGGTCTTTTCCAACTTTAACCATTCTATGATTCCATGATCATATAGAAACAGTTTAAAGCTGAGGCTACATGGCTGTTTTGGGCAGTAGAGTGCTGGAGGCAATAAAATGACCAGTGCCAAGAGGCTGGCAGGGCAGCCTGGCCCTTGGCAGCAGCGTTTCTTTTCTCTTACTCCATTCAGGGTCCCAGCAGGAGCACTAAGTCTCTCCAGGTAAGTCCCTTCCTGACCCCTGCCCATGGCAGGAGCAACACAATTCCTAATCCATGGACAATGCCACAAGCATTGGTGGCCCAACAACTTTATAACCAGTTTTGAGGCTACTTTTTCCTACATCTATTCTCCCTTGTTGATTTTTTTTTTTTACAATTCAATCACATGCACTATTTTTTCCAAGGATCTCCTTGTGGCAATAGGCAGAGGTCAGGTGTCCGTCTTAGTTTTTACTACCTTTTGTGAGTTTTAGAGATGGCTGTTCATGCAAATTTATTGAAAAGTCTTTAGAATTTGGCCAAAAAAAGTGCTTTAGAATGGTTCGGCTCATTTTGTATCAAAAATCATGTGTGTGGCCATTTGGAATAGCCTGGGTTTTTTTTTCTTTGTGCATACAAACTGTGTACAATAAGAAGTGTTTTCCGTAGCCACTGACATGTCGTTCTGATGTCTCTCCTCATTAGAAGATGCCCGTGTCTCCTTCCTTCCCACCCAAGACAGAGGGCAGGGGGATGCATAGTCTCCACTATTTCCCCAGGTTAGAAGCTCTGTGAGAGCAAAGTTATGGGTGTGCATGCTGTGAGCGATGGTAAGAGCAGGTTCTTTGTGGTTTGGCAGCACTCCCTCCTTTGTGTAAGGTGTATTTTGCTGCTCTTTGGGGTTGGTGACACAAAGGCAGCGCATTGTGGCATTGCTACGGTTGATGGACTTTGCTGTATCAACGTGAAAGCATGCTGAGGTTTCCTACGTAGGGCTTCCATTGCAAAGCTTGTATAAATGCTAGTTAAGCTGGAATAGGGTATTTGAAACAATACTGATGTCCAGTTCTAAGCTCAGTTTGTACACAAAATAAAAGGCGAGTTTTAACGTACAGGTAGAGGAAAGTTTCTAGCTCTTGCTTTGCAGCTGTCTGGGAGCCTGTGGCAGAGAAAGCAGAAAGACTGGAAAAGCCAGCGTGCAGCCCGCACAGCGTGCAGATTGAGCAAGGTCTGGGAGCGTGGCCCTGGGAAAGCCGAGCACTGGCTGAACATCAACCACTTTACTGGTTCTCCAGGTCAAAGGCACGTAGCAAACTTCAGCTAACGTAGCATGATGTGGTCGCTGGCTATGGAGCAGAGCCTGGAGCAGGAGATGCGTCCCATGGCTTGGCACGTCCTCGTGGTGGGACTTGCCACGTTTGTGTGGGGACAGCAGTGCCACATGTGTGACCAGGAACCAGTCCCCAGCGGAAGGGAACCACATGACATTGTGGATGACTCGGTTTGATCTTTAGCCTTAACAAAAGACTAAACCAACACAACTACCTTAATTATATGCTTTTATTACTAGCTGCCTAGTGGTTTCTAAGTGGAAAAGCTGAGCTGGTACGACTATACGTATTAAATAGGACAACAACACTGAATATGGACTTCTTATAATAAAGGTTTTTACTTGTGCTCCATCTCTTCCTTTGCTATAAATCCTGTTCTGAGAACAGCCAGGCCTGGAGGAGCAGCAGTCCTTACCCTCTTTGTAGCCCAGCCCAACCCCAAGCTGATATCTCCCCAGGGCATGTTTCAAGACTTCTTCTTTCATACAGCATTGCTCTTGTTTCACGTGACGTTTCTGTCTCTGTATCTCTCCAGAGAGAGAGAGGTGAGCAGAGGACAGTTACAAGCAAGCCTGCGTGTGTGGTCCCAGGCCCAAACCTGTCTCAGATGACAATCAGTGATACGCAACATGCATTAATCATGGCTGCGTGATGGTGTAACACGTCAGTCGCACTTCCCATGGCATATAAAATTCATGCATGAAAGATTCATCCTCAAGTTTGAATTGCATAGTTCTTTGGGAAAGTGCATTTCTTCCTCCTGGTGGGATAATCAGTTCAGGGATTAGCCGAGCACCTGAGCAGTTTTTGTTTTGTGTGCACCCAGTAGTGACACCTAGCGATGTCCAAGCAAGATTTGACTTCTTGAGCAGAAGAGCAGGTAGGGGGCAAGAGGAGAGGGCCCCAGACTCTTTTCTGGTTGAGCTGCAGATGGTGAAATCATTCAGAGCTACAGAAAGGGAAGTTCTGAACCTGAATGTCAGCCTTAATATATTTAAATGACAACTACTGAACTGTCACCTAATGGCTGACAGTAATTACTAACAGGCAGAAAGCAACTGTTTTTATAACCTTCGTTTGAAGAAATCTAAACTGTAAAATATATTGAGGGTCCATGCCACAGCTTTGTCATGTAGCCACAGCTGACAAACAAAGCATCTCCTCCAGACCTGAATTAGCTATAGTAGATGAGTAAAAAACACTGATTGAGACCTTTTTATTTCACAGCCTTCGAGAACTGACTTGTCTATAGTACGCATTGCTGTATTGTGCTGTGAGTGCAATTAGCTGGAAGAGCGTCTTCATTTTCATTCATTAGTTGACAGTGGTGTCTTTCAAAAAGATCTCCAGCATCATGAGCAGTAAATGATGGTATGCTTTCAAAGGTTAAACCGTTTGATTTTTTTTTAGTGTAATTTGCTTATGTTCAGAGAGGCTACATTAGGAATATTATTAGACACTGGAGTCTCCTTCTAACCATTGCAGTAATGAACAAGTGTTGGAAACTGTTTGATATTTCCATGTTTTGAGGCATCAGTGGCCCCAGAGAGAAACATGTTATCTTTCAACCAAGTCTTTAATTGTTTCCTGAGTTGATAAAAGAGTTAATTTATTACTGGCAAGATATTCACTTCGGTTGTGGGTGAATCTTAAAAAACCTTTTCAGTTGCTGTCAAAATCAAGTGATCTGTGTGAATTCCTCTGAATAATGCTGCAGTGTTTTTCTGTAGCAATCACTTTGTCATTTTTGCTGTTTTCACATTTCCTGGCAACATGTTTCGGAGAGCTTTGTTCTCACTGTGGAATTACGGTTGTGACCCCCCTCCTATGGCATTGTCTGACACCTGACAGTCCACCAGGAGCAACTGGGAAAATTCAGCTTAAACTACCATCGGGCATACGGCGATGCCCGTTGTCTATTTTGAACGTGCAAATCTTTCCTCTGCTCCCTGCAAAGTATACCCAGCCTCTCGCTAAGTGTTGTATCCTGACTTGTTGATGGTGTATTACCACTAATAATTAGGGTCCTGCCTAGGGATGTATCACAAACAACTAAAAATACGTCTTCGTTGCCTTTATATAAACCTTTCCTGATGATTAAAGACCATCAGTGCAGGCTTTGTAAGGAACAGAGGACGTAATGGTGCAGAAAAAACATACAATAAGCAGTGACAAAATTATCTATTGCCAGTTATTTTGGCAGTCTTTTGGAAGATGAAGAATTGAGTCAAGAGAAAATAGATACAATTTCCCTTGTATCTGTAGTATAGCCCAGGATAAACATATGGAAAAAAAGAAGTGTTTTTAACATCAGAAGACTGAGCAGAAGGCAACGCTAGCTGCAGCCCTCGTGGGTGGTGTGGAGCACCTCTAGGATTGTGTTTCAAATCTACCTGTTTGATTTCATTGATTGTGTTTATTTTTATATTTCTATTGATCTAGACTTCTAGTGTCTCTTAGAGCTGCATATACGTAAAATAAAAAGTTGGGAGGTTGAGTACACAACAACCAGGAAGGTTGGGGAGATACTTCCGAGCCAAGCCATGCAACGTCCCCATGGGGAAGCGAGGGCAGGGCAGAGCCCATGGCCAGGTACTTTCTGCAACTCTTCTGCCTACTGTCTCTTCTGAAACCATCAACTGATGCTTTTTGGAGGCTGAGAAGGAGCCCGCTCTCCTCTCTGTGTCACCAGCGCAGTGCTGATACAGCTCTCCTCACATCCAACATTTCAGCCACATAGATGAAACAAATACATTCACAGCTGTCAGACGATTGTAAGTGTAAATCAATCCTACCCATAGATCTCGTGCGTAATGAGGCCTATTTTGGAAATGCATTTAAAATGACTTTTTTAAACACTTTTTTTCAATAATATCAGGCTTTAACAGGCAGAGTTGCCCTGCAAAATCTTACAGAAGGAGGGTACGTTTTTCCTGTGTAGTCAGTTTTTGTTAACAGATCACCATTAGGCTACATTATACTGAAAACGAGGTTTAATCAACAACTATGTGGCTGGCTCTCACTTTGCTAAAATTTAGTTCAACCATCTTCTTGCTCGTGTGACTGAGTGAATGGAAATGAGACACCCGTTAAACTGAAGGTGGGTGCTCACCTTCATTAACAATACTGTGCAGTATTGCAAAACCAGAAAAGCAGTCTGCAGTGGGGTTCCATGCTAATCTGTAGATAACAGCACAAAATTTCTCAGTGCAATTCGATTTCATTCTCACTTCCTACATGTAGACTTGGATGTGGATAATACAGTGTGCATTGTCAAACTGAGTATGATATACCATACAGTGCATTGTGAATATATCTCTCATACAGTCCCTTCCACATAGAATAAAATAGTTGGACGGAGATACAGAACTTAACGGGAGAAAAGAAAAAGCTGTGTACCAGAATGGACATAGCAAATTGTTAACTGCTGCTCCAGTAGATTTAGGAAGGTTGCTATGGTTTCTTTTATAAAAATCTTCCAGCCACTAAAATGACTCTTGCAAACAACGCTGTATGTAGGTGTAAAGAAATGTATCACACGTGCAGCACCAGTCTGTGTGTACAGGGCCAAGCACACCAGCGAGCATTCAGCGCTTGGTGGGTGCTGAGCATCGCCAGTTCAGTCATTCCCTGTCCTCTCCTTGAAAGTAAATTGTCATCGTGCAAGCTGAGAAGTGCCTAGTGGTAACAGCCGTTGCTTCGTGAAAAGGTGAGCACGTAGCATGGCATTGCTAAAACACCCCAACTCCTCTTTCCCTGTTGTATCTTCCTCTTTTTGTTATCTCATATTTCTGAATTTCTCAATGCTGAAATTTTTAGGGCAAATGCTGCTTGCTTCGGGGTTTTTTTTGTTCTTTCTCTGCTTGCATAGTGCCTTGAACAACAGTTCATGACCTAGTTCTGTCTTTTAATTGCTACTGCAATATGAATTTTAATTCCATCTAGAGTCCAGATGTATTGAGGATATGCAGCACATGTCAGGGCCAGTGCCCTTTATCTTACAGGCCAGTCTTTCCCAGCCCTTTGAATTCAGGGAGCCCTTAACCTTTTCGAAAAAAATCTTAAACCATCATCATATATTTCACTGTTGTCTGGTGATGGGGAATGGAGATAATAACTGTTAATCTAAATGCTAATATGTATTTTCTCTCACAGCTTAGTTTGTTTTACTCTTCTTTAAGCTTCGACTAGAAATGTTAATGGAGATGAACGTGAGCCTTGTACATGCATCCTTCAGTGCCCAAGTGAACTTGGCCATGGGTACTGACAATTTCTAGGAGCCCATTTCTGCTTATAGATACTTAATATTTTTTGCTTTTTTTCATGATCATTTTTGGTGACTTATGGACATTGGCAGTAGAAGATGATTGGGTTATCAAGAACTGTACATATTATGCATCTGGTGGAGATCACAACTTGATGAACAAGGTATTAGATTTAGCATGCTCCAAAAAAGTATAGTTTTCGAAACAAAGTAAACTTTGTTCACAAAAAATATCTTTATTTACTTCTCTGCACTTTAGAAGAAACGCTGGCTACATTTACTGCATTTTGAGCATCCCACAGATTTCCTCTCTCAGTTGACATTTAGCTGTTTTGCTTAGCTAAGATTTCCCTCTTTTGTTCCACTGAAATGGGTAGTGAAGGCAAGTTGTCAATATGCCTTCTACTGACTGCTCCAGAAAGGGCTTAATTTTAATCATTCTATGATTGCAGCTTGTGAAAGACACTGGAATCCTTTGGGAGGAAAAAAAAAAGCATCTATAAAAACATAGGCTGGTTTAGGTTAGATTAGGTCTTGAAATGCTGGGATACACTGATATTCAAGCAGCATAGAAGTTTAATTGTTCGTATTAAGGAACCTGCAAAATGGAGAAAAAATAGCAGTTTCTGATGTACACGTAAGCATGCCCTACCCAAAACATACTCGTACAAGGCACATGTGAGAGGAGGAGTTCTTTATATTACACCAGTTGATGCAGAATGCAAAAAAGAAGAGTCAATAACACTCTGGAGAGCCAGAGGAGGAGCAGAAAGCTGAGGAGACAGCTTTGCAGAAGCACTGGAAATGTGGCTGGGAGGAGAAACCCAGGGAGGGACAGCACATGGGTGCGTTTGGGTGGGGTGCTGGTAAAAAAGCTGGTAAAAGCTGGACCTAGGAGCAGAGCAGCTGCCTGGGCTGTGGCACCGCAGGCTCCTCCATAGGCAGCCAAGGCTCTGCATCATCTTTGGGAAGCTGCGTGAAGGAGGATCCTTGTCTTCATCGTTACAGTATCTTCTTTCCCAAAAACTACTTGCCAGACCCTGGTGCTTGCTAGTCAGTCTGCCAAGCAAAAATTTAAAAGCACAGCTGCGTCAAATTGTTATCACAGTGATATTTTACAGATGCGATGTATATTACAACTTGTTCTCACAGTAGACATAACGTTACTGCCTTATATTATTACTGATATTTGATGTACAATACAACTATATTTAATTAGCTAACTAAAATGCATTTTGCCAAAGATATGGTGAGCAGGAGGGAAAATCACCTTCTTGGAGAAATGCCTCATAGCAGGATGACTAAAAAAAGCAGTTACTACAGTCTGAGAAACAGGAATTTAGTACGTTAATCCCAAGGCCCCCCAAAAGCCGTGGAACCTTGTAGCTGAGATTTCAGAATACAAACCAGCAATTTAGCTGTACAATAAATCTCTTTAAAAGGGAACTGTCATGATATCACCTACAAACATTTTAGAGCAGCAAATTGATCTAAAGGTTACAAGTAAGATAGCAGAAAGATGCTTCTGTGCTCAAAGGATAAGTACTTTTATGTACAGGAAAAGGACTTTCTGTCCCTCACCCAAAGGGCTGAAGCCTTGCCTTACGTGCAAAATTCAGCTGTGGCCCAGGGAGTCATCCCTAATACAACCACGTTTATATTGTCTGCTTCATACCCACATTCACAGTGGCAACATGAGATCATTAAATAAGGTTTGATGATCTTTTTGCATCCTCCGTGGAGGCAGGAGACCGAGTTTGTTGGCCAGAAATCTGCGTTGGTCTCTCGACTCATCTTTGCGTGGTTGATGGCAATTTCTACGCTGCCATGCTGCCCAAAGCCAAAACCTCCCTCGGCAGCGCACACAGCCTTCCACCGGCAGCTGAGCTCTTAGCAATCGCTTTCCTGTACTTCTCTCCTGTGGGAAATATGGGCTGACTTGGTTATTGTACGTGGGAGGAGGATGCGAGAGTGTGAGCCAAACACCACTGCGGGTCCCTTTTCTCTTGCAGGTGGAAAGATAAAAGGGCTTGTAAATGGGTCTCTGAGCCCTCTTCCATAAAACCAGGGTGTCTTTTCTTGCTCAAGGCTCCTCAGGGGGCTATGAGAAGGGCCCCCTCTTGCATAGCCTCTGCTGCTTTCACCCCGCGAGGCTGGCATGAGGTGCAAGGGCTGTAACGGGGCAGGAGCACAGCTCCTGCAGCGCGTGGTTGGGGCAAAGCTGTGACTCCGAAGCTGTGTCCTCCCTGAACAAATGGGCCCGCCCAGGGAACGCTTGCGGGAAGCATCCAAGGCAAGAGGGCTGAATGTGGGGTTGAGTGGCTTGTGCAGAGTTAAAGAGCTGTTTCGGCGGCTCCTTCCAGGAGTTCGTCTAGCTCGGGGAGCAAAGAGGTCAGAAAGAGCCTCGGGGGAGAAACCCGAGGAAGAGCTGAGTGAGCTGCAAGGAAACTTGTGCTACTGTCTGCATGTGACAGGCTGGTAAACGAAGTCCTGTTCTGGGCCTGCGAGGGGCAGCTAAGAAAAGAGTGAGCAAGGGGGTTTTTCTCATGTGCTGGGGCTGCCTTTCCAACCCTTCCAGCCGATAGATGATCACGGCAGGTTACTGTGTAATGACTTAGTCTTAATCATCTCTGCTCATTTACTGTCTGGGTCTTCACTGAGCTGCTCTGCTTCTTACTCACATCCGAACTCCGCTTTATTACTTTTAATGTTGTTTCTCTTCCCCTTTGTGCTCCTCAGGTAGCAACTGTGTTTTAGTTTGTTTTCAGAAACCAGCAATAATATTTCCTGAGATGATTCATTTCTTTAATTTGTTGTTGTTCTGGTGTCTGACACTTCCCGCTCGTGCAGAGCTCTCCCTGGACTCGAGAGTCTCTCTGCAGTACATGTATCTTGAACACGGTTTATTTTAATCAGGGCTCGCAGAATTCAGTAATACTTCAGGCCAATTTCTACAGTAAATCTAAACGCATTCAGTAAAAACATGTGCAGCCAGTGATCAGACATAATTACCAACAACTTCACGCCCCCAGAATTCTTGCTTGTCTCTAGCATTCCTGGAGACCCATCTTTCCCGTCGCTGTTTCAAGCAGGAATCTCGCGGTTGCTAGGGAATGGAATTTTTTATGCACTTATGTATGAAATATTTTTGGCATGAAGTGGAGAATTGCCCATACAGTTTTCTGGTTTCTGCTGTATTAAAATGGAAGGACCAAAATGCAGTGAGAAGCAAATCTCTAGAGGTCCGGAGGCCAGGTTTGATACAGGTACTGTCCAGGCATTCAAAATATTACTTGAATCTGTGTCTGCTGGATTGAACTGGAGCTCGGACAATTAGAGGCTGTCGCGGGAGACTTCCACTTCTACGCCTGACTCAATTACCAAGTCTCATGCTTCTCATAATATTACCATTGCTGTAAATAAAGTCAAGTTCATTCTTCTTTTCCTTTCCTATTCTAAGGAAAAAGGAAGGGATTGACTTCTACCACCAAGCACCAAATTGAGCCCAAGCCTCAGAGGAACTCTTGGTTGAATTTGAATTAAATATTTTTTTTTGAGCAAATTTGTGGTTATTGATGTGCTGAGTTTAAAAAACAAAGCCTCCCACATTTATTGCCCATTCCCAAATTCTCGCTATAGGAGCACCTAGTACCTAAAGACTAAAAATAACAGGTATACCTAAACCACCTAGGTCCCCTTAAAATTTTACAGATGAGAATCAGTAGTAGACACAGTACTTTAGCATACCACTAGATTATGTTTAGTGCTACTGTACTTTCCATAATGCATTCTGTTCCTTATGCAGCCTAATACTTGTTTTCATTTTTGCCTATTATTCCATGCTGAAAAGATGTTTACATTAAGCTGTTCATGACTCTTGGTCTTTTTCCTAAGTGATTAGTTGATTGCAGCTCAATAATGTTTGAGTAGTTCAAATTATTTCGTGCACTTCACGTTTGTAGCGATCTGAGTCTGTCTATATACAACTTCTGAATTGTGTCCAATTTTGGGACTCATTAATTGTGCAAGTGTCAGGCAGGCTCCACTTCCAGTATAAGTGCTTTCCTTCTCTTGCTTCTCTCCTTTTCCAACTGGGGTTGCACAGGCTGATTGAAAGAAAGGGTATCGGCAGAGGATCGTCCCTGGAAGTGCTCTCCTGTTGAAATGAAATTCCTCTAAACCTGTGATTTCCAAACTGTGAAGTGCACACCATAGTGCTACTAGAATATTGTATGAGTTGCTCCCCAAATGCCTTCGTAGAAGTACGTAACCGAGCTGCACAAGATAAATGCCTCCATACAGGCAATACCTCAAAAAAATATCCATATCTTGTAGAGGTCCTTGCCATACCCCTATGCCTCTAACCCTCTTCCAGCTGAGGGGAGCTCCCCCTCTGAGACACTTACCCCAATCAGCCGCAAGGCATTCAGGCTGATGCGTGAAAGTTGGGACTGGATTTGACTTCTGGATGTCAAGGGTGGTATCGAAGTACGTGAGAAGTGATAGGAAGGTTGGGAGAGTGGAAATATTTGGGGGGGCCTGGGTAGGTGTGTAAGGATCTGGTATGGTTTAATAGAGGAAGAAGCAATTGATGCGTGTCTTGCACTTGTGCACACAAGCCTCTCTGGCACAGAACACTTATCTTTAATCAGTTTAACCAAGGGTGATAACACAATGTTAAGAAACAGGCAGTAGCAGGATGGAAACCCCACAGAAGAACGGTGGTTTAGCAAACAAGGGTATATTCGGTGTTCCAGAGCTTAGTGCCACCTATGTTGGTTTTACAGCAGCAGAAGGGAATGTCTAGGCTGCAGTTCTTGATTCTTATTTTTTAATGTACTTTATTAAAGTACTTTTTGTAGTGCAAAATGCACGAGCAGTCCCTGGAGAAAAGATTTCCTTTTAGCAGTTGATTGCCTCTCCTATTCCTTTATGTGCTTTATTTTATCCCATGAACCTTCTGTTGTTTTCCTTGGCCCACCCTCCAGCCTGGCTATGGGTTTGTTCTGGGAACTGGGAAAATACACTTCTGAATCTCAGGTATAGAGTCCATCTCCTGTTTCTTTAGGCCTTTTAATGAGCCATTTACTTATAACTAGAAAAACTGACTGAGACACCTGACATGACGGAGTGGGTTTGGGCTGTGGATCCCAGCATCTGGGAAGAAGGTGGGAGTTGAGATATGCCCTCCCCATTAGCACATCAGCTGCTTTGAGCACTGTCCCCTCTGCCTCCTCTCTTTGAATCCTCTTGTCTCTAAAGCATGAGACTTTTTCCATTGGTTCATGTGACCAAGGCACCTCAGAGGACACCCCTGGCTCAGCGCTGAAGCTGGAAAGTGGCCTCTATTGTAGTCCCTCTCCTCAGTCATGTGCAAGGCTCACATCAGCCTGAGCAACCCTACTGAGCTGGTTTTGGCTGGGATAGAGTTAATTTTCTCCACAGTAACTAGTATGGGGCTACGTTTTGGATTTGTGCTGGAAACAGTGTTGATAACACAGGGATGTTTTCGTTCCTGCTGAGCAGTGCTTGCACAGAGTCAAGGCCTCTTCTGCCTCTCCCCCCACCCCAGCAGCGAGCAGGCTGGGGGGCACAAGGAGCTGGGAGGGGACATGGCTGGGACAGCTGACCCCAACTGACCAAAGGGCTTTTCCATACCATATGGCATCATGCTCGGCACATAAAGCTGGGGGAAGAAGAAGGAAGGGGGGGATGTTTGGAGTGATGGCGTTTGTCTTCCCAAGTCACCGTTACGTGTGATGGAGCCCTGCTCTCCTGGAGATGGCTGAACACCCGCCTGCCCATGGGAAGGAGTGAATGAATTCCTTGTTTTGCTGTGCTTGTGCGCGCGGCTTTTGCTTTACCTGTTGTCTTTATCTCAGCCCACGAGTTTCCACATTTCTACCTTTCCAATTCTCACCCCCATCCCACCGGGCGGGAGTGAGCGAGCAGCTGCGTGGCGCTTAGTTGCCAGCTGGGGTTAAACCATGACACCTACCCAGTGAGTGGGGCTGCAAATTGGGAGAAAGTCTTCAGCACAACGCCTTGGATGCAAAACTGAGGCATGGTGGTAAGAGGGGACTGTACATGCAAAGGGACAACTGCTACATGGAAATGAAGCTTCTCCAAAAACCATATCTCTGCATAGACATCCAACCTGTGCCGTGCACCACCACAGACTGCACGTCCATGTGTCAAAATACACCAAGATCCACAAAATGTCAACAGAAAGAAAATGCTGTATTTGCGTAGAGATTTCACCCAGATTCTGCCGCTGCCTGGTAGGTGCTGCTGGGGAGAGGCGAAGTTGTTGGGCAAATAGTGCCATCACTGATGCTCTGTATTAAGAGGGCTCATTGACTCCACAGTGCTGTTTCTGAAGATGAAAAGTCTTCTTTTCACAGTGCAGGAGTTTTAACTGTGCCCTGGCTAAAGATTACCTCAACCTGCTATAAATTGAGTTGTTTCACTAATTGGTTTCTTGGTTCATTAGCCAAATTGTGTGTATGAGGGAAATGGAAAAAGCTCAGAATGAATTTCCCTTGCAATCCTTAATTTAAATGGTGAATAACAATTTTACGTTGAACAAAACATGTTATGTGATTTGCAGTGATGGAGTTAATTTTTTGGCTTTGAATCGTTTGCCATCCTTAAAGCTTTGTGGGAAAATGATCCTCAGTTGTGCCTCATTCTGGCATGGGGTAGCACCAGGTAGGAAAGTATAATCATTATAGTATAACGTAATAATCGCAAGTTTTATACAGAAACACTTTGTCATGGGCAGTTTGTCCTCATACCTTTAAGTAGTAAGATAACAGAGATAAACAGCAAAAATTTTTAAAAGTCAGCTTGACTGCAATGGATGCTGTGGCTCCGTTTCCATTACAGCCATGTAAGTAACAAAAATACGACGTGTCCCTAGTTTACTCTTTCCAATGCAGTGCACTCAGCTAAAAATCAAAGATTAACTCTGAGCAGCTAAAGGGAACAAATTCTACTAATTCATCAAAGCGAATGCTGTAGAATTTAATCTGTTTTATGAGTTTTCTACCATTGATTGTTATGGCATGATTGGGGCACGGGAGGTCGTTTGTGAGCACTGAATTGCTAGTTGTGTGACAGTAAAAAAAGAAGGCTAAAAGAAAGGTTAAATTAAAGAAGATGCTAGAAGCTATTTTTGTAAGATGAATGTATATTATCTAAATTAATGACAGTAGACCTCCAATTAGCTGAATGTTGATGCAGAATTACAGCTTTATAAGGTAAATACATGTTTTCTCAAGCCAAAGGGTTGGGTGAGGAAATGTTTAGCCTGCAACTGTAATAGGGTTCCAGGTAGATGAGCATTTTCTGTGTATTGGGGCACAGTGACCTCACTGCTGTTGCTGACAAGCCTTTACGATAAATCTGCCGTTGCTTCCTAAGAGCAATACAGACTATGAAACTTATGACCTTGTTCTCTAGAGTATCCTCCCATAATATGGGACAGGCAAAAGCCTTGAATGTGCTGCTTTGTTTTTCAATAAACAGCTTAGCTTTTATTTTAGAACAGAGATTTCTTCTTCAGGCCGGTGCATGTTGTCTTGGCACAAATAAGTTTGAAGTGGAACCTCTAAACTTGTTTCTTTTTTGTTAATTTATTTAATTCCTCTGTAAATATACATCAAACTGAACAGCAGTTACGAACTGTTTTTGTTGTGGTTTTTGCAATTTATACGTACTAAAATAATTGAATAACAGAGTTATTTGAACGATTTACTCCTTGGAAAGGGTAGAATTTTCTTGTGGATTGTCTTTACATGATAGCTGGGTTGATCTCCTAGATGTATCACCTCGCAGTAAAACACTGCAGTTGCTTACATTCATGGATACTTGCAGTATAGCATTTAGCTGTGTAGAGGAATTTACTGTCATTATGGTTTTGAATATCAACAAAACCAAATCTGGTCTGTAAAAGAAACAAACAAAAAAACTCAGATAAACAAAATCCCACCCCAAACTCCCAAAACAAACAAACAAACAAAACCCCCACCCCAAACCCACCTTTGCATTATTTCTTAAGGTCTTATTTTCCTAAATATTTCTGAAGGATGCCCAAAGTGTCTTTCGTAGAAACCCTGTGGTGGGAACATAATAGCACACCGGGTCAGAGCAAGGATCCAGTTACATCGTTATCCTGATTCTGGTCTTTTAGGTTCACAACTTAATTACGCGTTGTGCAGAAGAAAAATCTTCTAACGTGCACGTATCTACCCAGTAGTTTCATGTCTCCGTATACCTCCTCCTATGCATCTTTTGAAAACTGTTTGTGATTTTTGTAGACCTCTACCATGTTGGTTCTTTTTTGACTTTTGCTGCAAGTCCCAACTTATTTAGTGTCAATATTTTGCAGTAATGGACCCCTTTCTGGGCCATTCTGGGAAAATATCGGTTCTTAGTATACTTCTCCTGTTTTAGGATGGAAATTGAGTTTAAGGAGATTTTGAGGTATTGCTGTGTGTATTTTGTTTATTTACCTAGCTTACTGTATATTTTCCTTGGTTCTTGGCTCTGCTCCTTTGTCAGCCTGGTCTTCTGTCATTTCCATATAATTTATAGTATTTTTTATTTCATAGTGTCCACTGATTTATCTTAATCCCATCATATTTCTGAGATGCTTGTGATATCATATCCCTTTTTTAAAAATAAGCAGGCATTCAGGATTACTCAATGCTTCTATGCTATGTATTCTTATTTGAACTCACACAGTATTGCTTCAGTTGCTGTTTCTGTGCTCCATATATAAATGCAGTCTTCCTTGTCTTGACTGTTCTTTGCAATTAGTTGTGTTGTGTTTTGTTTTTTTTTTTTTTTTAACCTGAGACTCTCCTTCTCCACTCTGTCCAAAGATACAGAGGCTTTTATAACCAACTTTTCTTCAGCTTTTAGTTTGGGGGGGAAACAAACAAACAAAAAAACCAAGCAACCAAACAAGAAAACTGTCTCAGCTTTAAAAGCATTCTATTCTGGTGTAGATGGAGTCAGCCTTTCTTTGCAGGCCTCCTCCTGACTCCCCAGGGTTTTCCCAGCAAAGCTCTCCTCTTTCCTTCCCTCCGTTGCGTTTTCCTGCAGAGGGACTGCTCTATCAGATGGGACTGCTTTTTCTGTGAGAGTTTTACTTTTTTTTTCCCTTGTCCACCTCCGTCTTTCCCAGTTTGTCTGACTATCTGAGGAGAGATCGCCCTCTTTCTGAAGGCTGAGTGGTATTTCCAACACACGTAATCAAAGACAAACAGTTATATATGTTGCTTGACCCGGATCACCGTCTGGACACCAGCCTACCTTTTCCTTAATTCATTTTTTACTAGCTTTGATCCCCACTACTGTTTATTTTACTTTTCTAGCAACTCTAAGAGACATTTAGCAAAGGCTTTGGATATAAGATGAATTCCAAAATCCATAGCTTTTCCTCATATTGTGTGTTCAAACTGAAATCTTCTTGAAAGGTCACTTGAAGGCTTGAAATACTTGAGCATTTAGATTGTTGTTGATTTTTCTCATGGTGATTGACTAGCCATCAAGCTCATCATGCTCCTCTAGTAAAAACGGTATAAGTGGTTACATTTTCTTTTCTTGTAAAGAAAGCCCACTGAACTTCTTTGAAATAGCTGCTGGTGGAATTGCATTGTGCACAGATAGATATCCACAGAAATGACGCATGGATCAGACCAAATAGTGTAGACCCTACTGTTCAGAGGAGAAACCATTTCATATATATGTGCACTGTAGTTAAAGGAAAGCACTAATCTGTTTTGCAATGTTTATGATGGCCGGTTTATTTTCACAAATAGGCATGCCAGCGTTTGAGTTATGATAGTTCTATATGTCACCAGTGAGATGCCATGGTGACTTCTTTATTGTTGGTAGCTGGTTTGTATGGGGCTCTTTTTGTTAAGTGAATGGTCTTGGTCATCATGCTAATAATATGTTTTAAGTTGTTGTGCAGTTGACTGTGGATGTGTTGTATGGGATAATGTATTTATAGCTGGAGGCTTGGTTTGATATCCTTTCACCAAGTCTGGTGAAATGAGGACTACTGAGTTCACAGTTCTACAGGCAATCCCAAATAGTGTATAATTTCACAGATTTTTTTTGATAATTAAAACACTGAATTGGCAAGTCCTATGAGGAACGGCTGAGGGAGCTGGGGGTGCTCAGCCTGGAGAAGAGGAGGCTGAGGGGAGCCCTCATTGCTCTCTGCAACTGCCTGAAAGGAGGCTGCAGCCAGGCAGGGGTCGGTCTCTTCTCCCAAGTAACAAGCGATAGGACAAGGGGAAACGGCCTCAAGCTGCGCCAGGGGAGGTTTAGGTTGGATGTTAGGAAAAATTTCTTCACTGAAAGGGCTGTCAGGTCCTGGCACAGGCTGCCCAGGGCAGGGGTTGAGTCCCCATCCCTGGAGGGATTTAAAAGCCAAGGAGATGTGGTGCTGAGGGACATGGTTTAGTGGTGGACTTGGCAGTGCTGGGTTAACGGTTGGACCTGATGATCTTAAGGGTCTTTTCCAACCTAAATGATTCTATGAGTCAGGAATGGGTGAAGATGGTTCTTTTATAAAATAAATAAATTAAAAATATAGCCCCACCATCATCATATATGCAAGGATCAAATTGCTTCGAAGACTTTTTTACAAACGTAGAAAAAAAAAATACTGAAGTTTTTGACTAGATGGTAACTTCTTTCAGCATTGACCTGCCTACGTATGAGTTTGATGCTGTTTTAATTAGTCTTTTTTCAGCAGCATGATGAAGCGTGTAAACTTAATGTGCCATCTCAGTACTGTTTTCTCTTTGAGATCAGTATATCCCTGTTGCTCTGCTCTTAGTTCGTGGCCTTAAAATACTTTTCCATTTAGTTTCCAGGCTTTAATGATCCAGATCTGCATTGACAAAATGCAGAGTATTGAGTTATGGTAGAAAAATGTTAATATCATACAGTCATATTTTTTTTTTCTTGGGAGAAGATAGATCATGTAAATGAGACAGTCATTGTTGAGAAGCTACCTTAAAATTTTTCATTTCTTCAATACAAACTGCCAAGCCTTTTTAAGAAAATGGAAGATGGTAAGTGCTTTATGGAATACAGTAGCAAAAATAAAATAGCTCTGTGTATCCCTCTTTGAAAACCTGCAAGTCTGGTTGTTGTTTTTTTTTTTTTTTTTTTGTAATGAGTGAAAAAGTAAATTGTATATTATTTCTGTGTTATGGATTAAACCCAGTTGGCAACTAAGCACTACATAGCCACTCGCTCACCCTCCCGGACCCCTCCCAGTGGGATGGGGGAGAGAATTGGGAAAAAAAGTAAACCCGGTGGCTTGAGATAAAGACAGTTTTAATAGGACAGCAGAGGAAAAGAAAATCATAATAATAATGATAAAAGAATATACAAAGCAAGCGATGTGCAATGCAATTCCTCAGCACCCGTCGACCGATGCCTAGCCTGTCCCCGAGCAGCGATTGCTGCCCCCCAGCCACCTCCCCCAGTTTCTATACTGGGCATGACGTCATATTGTATGGGATATCCCTTGGGCCAGTCTGGGCCAGCTGTCCTGGCTGTGTCCCCTCCCAGCTTCTTGTGCACCAGGCAGAGCACGGGAAGCTGGAAAGTCCTTGACCAGTGTAAGCACTGCTCAGCAACAACTAAACCATCAGTGTGTTATCAGCATTATTCTCACACTAAATCCAAAACACAGCACTATACCAGCTACTAGGAAAAAAATCAACTCTATCCCAGCCAAAACCAGGACATTCGACAAGAGAATTAGCTTTTATTTATTTAAGGCAATCAGTGTTTATTATAACTGATGCACTTGGAGAAACAGGTTTAGAAAAACATACTCTCTTGGATTTATGATGGAGGTTATGTGTTTGGTTTTCACGACAATTAAATAAAACCCTATCCTTAAAAAAAGAACTATTAGATATTCTTCAATTCTTATTAAATGTTCTTCAAGTCTGTATAATCCTGTATCATCTTCTGCTTGGCAGCCACACAACAGCTGTTTGCTCACTGTCTTTTGATTAATTCTCTTACTGTTCCAGAGTGTAATATACCTAGTTTGTTTAGAGAAAGGGAATATGTTTCATATTTAAAAATCCCTTTTACTGCAGTTACGGCATCTTTGCAGATTTAATTAGGTCTCAGTCCCTTCCAAATCACGTAAGTCAAAGGTCCCATCTTACTTGTCTCTGAGGCATCATTACAAAAAGTCCCCAGATGGAGTCTAGTTTCTAAGTGATGACTTTACCATATAGGGGCTAATTACTTCTAATCTTACACATTGATGAGACTGTATTTTATGTCTCTGAGCCACTGAAACTGTAACTGCCAAATTATCCTCTACTGTAATATGCGGGTTGTTTCTCCGTTAAATGGACTGGCTTCACAAATGACAATCCCTTCCTGCCAGGCTCTTGCATTTTAAACCATAATTATTTCTGGCACACGGTTCCATCCGATGAGCCCTTGTTAATCCACATTATGATCTCGGATAAGCTGCTAGTGCCTGGCTGATTTAAGCCAGGAAAGGGTGAGCGGAGCAAAGCAGGGGAGCCGGGAGCCTGAGTCCCGGTGCTGCTCTCCGGGGCTGCAGCTTGCTGGCTGTGTTTCACTTAGCCCTCCCTTGAACCACCGCCTTTTTCTTTTTATGAGTGATAACCTCCATCAGATCTTTCAAAGAAATGACTCAACACTTTCACCTTCTGAGAGGGAAAATTTGTATTTGGAAGTCTATAATGCATGAAGGTTTTGGAAGCCTAATCTAGTTGAAGCTGCCTTCAGTCAGCCCTCTTAAGCACGGGGGAAGAGAAATTAATATCTAAAAAGCAGCAAATAACTACAATTGCACTCTGATTTCATGGCTATATATGATAGAGGTCAGTAACGTAAAGCTGTTTATTTCTTCATACAAAGCAACGGCAGTTATCATAACTTGCTGTAGGCAAAGGTATTGGAAACTCTTCATTCAAGGAGATATTGTATTTTATTACAGCATTACTTCATACCATATAGGCTTTCTTCTCTGCTTCTTTCTCTCTTAGTTTTGACCCAGCCCGATGGAGCTAATCTTGGGGTTGGCTCCCCAAAGGAGGAGTTTATTCCAGGAATCTGAGCATGTAGTTATAATAATTTGGGTTTAGTGTATTCCAGATCTTAATCCAGCTCTGCCAATAAATAACTCTTAACTGGAAGCTTTGGTAGAAAAGCAGGGGTTTTAGAAGAATAAATTTTGGAGGCAGTGGAACTTTCCCTTGGCTAGTTTCAGGGAAGTCAATAGCACCTTATTGATTTAGCTATTACTTTTTAAAAGCAACAGGGAACTAAGTTGGCAGTGCTGTCTGGGGGGGTAGGGGGGGAACAAAAAACAAAACAATAAAAAAAACCCCAGACCTCCAACCTTGAAAACCCCGGGAAAATCCTAAAGTTATCACTATGGCTAACAGAGCCAGAAATACTAACTTATACCCAAGGTACAGAAACATTTTGTGCTCAGCTTCAGTACTTCACTTAAATTAAAAAAAAAAAAAAAGCTACAACCCACCACCTAATTGTGGATTAATAACCTTTCCTTAAATGTTGAATGAGGTATATAAATCTGCATTTATATACACCTATCAGCATTAACATTGTGGCCAAGGTGTTAATCCCATTACTCTAATGCAGTAATACATTTAGAGTAATAAGATGGTCCTAAATCAACATGACATAGACTAGACTGATCTTCTGAAATAATGCTTTCAGGCTAGGGTATGAGAAGCATTTTTGCCCTTTTATTTAGAATAGCATGAATGACTTGCTGAAATCTTTGTGTTTTGGTTTTGGTTTTTTTTTTTTTTTACATCATGGATGTCTTCTATCCCACTAAGTATCCAAATCGTATACTTCTTTATAAGTGTGTTTTAATTTTTTTCTTTTTAAAAAAGCAATATCCTGAAAGCCTGTTTTTTTTGATCTATTTAAGGAGGCCAAAACCTTTAACCCAAAAGAGCGTAAGATTAAGCATGCTCTTGTGCCTGCTGTTGTAGGTATCCCTGCAGTGCGTGTCCGTGCGTAACATCAGTATGTGATATAGGATTGTGAGTACTGGAATATATTAAGCAATGTACAAAAGAGTAGCCCTGAATTTGCTTTTTCTTTCTTACCATTATTTGATCTTTCTTAGTCTTTTGAGTGATTAAAGCAGCACGTGAATCTTGTGCTAATCCTCTAAAGTTGGCTTCAATTGGTAGGATTTTAATTTACAGTAAATACTTCTGTTGTAAAAATTGACCTTTTAGTCTCAACTCTCTTGAATAATGCAGTACTCTGTAGAATCAATACCCCTGTATGCACATCTGTTTATCATTCTCACTATCCAATTGCATGTATGTATCATGGGAAACAAAATACAGCATCTCTCAGCTCCAACAGGAGAATAGATGTCCATGGTTTAAAATAAAACCTTACTGGCTCGTGACCCTCCTTGCCTCCTCATGGTGGAGCAGCTGTTGAACTGTTCTCAGCATGCATTTATATGTGCCCCAGCAAAGGCCAAGCTCTTCTCCATTTTGCCTTTGGACATAAAAGTCACCAAGGTAACTCTTTTGAGTGAATGTACAAAATGTCCATTACAAACCAAAAAAGCAAACAGCAGAACAGGCAAAACCCCATCCCATCCTAAAAAACGTTGGAAGTCAACCAAAGTAACTTCAAGAATCCGATAAAGGCATCTACCTGAGCCTATTGGCCCAAGAAAATCAGGAGAAAAAGATGTAGTTGTGCTGTGAGAACAGGGGAGGGGAGGGTACAACCTACTCAGAAGAGAAGTGAAATTGTTATTTCTGGAAGGAGGGACAGCATAGTTGGTGGAAACAAAGTACTTCACTGGCCTCCCACAGCTACCTGCAGGGGTTTTGTGGCTGGGAATTTAGCCAGGACACCACCCTAAAATGGGAAAGTGTGGGCCCAGCAGCAGCATGACAGACAAGAGTGTACCCACAGTAATGCGCTAGTTACCTGAGGTTACCCCAGGAGTATGGGTGTGGGGTGAAGAAGGGTGCGAGCTGTATTTTCACAAGGATTCAGAAACCAGGTAGAACTAGTTATCGTGTTTTGCAGATACACATATTAGCTAAGTCAGTTAATGCGACTGGCAGTGAATAATCCACCGGCACAGTGTGTGTGCAAGGCCATTGCGAGGAGGTCAGGTTAATAATTACAGCCTACTCCATAAAATGCCGACTGTTTCCAAGGAATTTTTCTTGGGTGCTTTTGCTTGGGTTAGAGAGGGTGAGGGAGGGGCATCATGTTGTGTCATGAGAGAGTTCAGTTGGGAGCTAGCCCAAAATGGAGAGCGGAACACTTTGCATGAGGACCGTAGCAATGTAGATAGGCTGTAGAGTTTTATGTCTAAACTAAGTTTCCAGCTGAAACTTTCCTAAAAGAAAACTCCACTCAAACTTCTCCTTTGCCAAAGTATCCAGGCTTGCAATGGCTCTCTGTACAAGGATGAATCTCTCTTACTCCCAATGCAAAGTTCATTGCTCTTGGCTTCAGACAGATCATCACCTGGTCACATCCCACCTGAGCATCGGTGTCGCCAGTACGGGGTTGTGAGCTCTTAGCATACTCCTTGTTAAGCTTGAAAATGCTCGATAATGTCCTATAGGTCATTCTGCAGCTTCTAGCTGGAGGATTTAATGGTAGTTAATGTTAGAGAGAATATCGATAATGACCAAAGAGCTTTTTGAAAGCACACTCAGCAAAGTCTGTCTCCTGTAAGTGGTGGACCTGAAGAGACCTTTGGGATCAATTCTCCTCTCAGAGCACACAGTGGAAAGACTGAAATTGAGAGGGGCCAGAATTTGGCTGGGGGAGCTGCGCTGGATGAAGAGTGCAGCTAAATTATTTAATGGTTTCTGCATTGACTCTGGATCAGAGATTGTTGCTGAACAGAACAACAGTAGGACAAATGAAGTGGTGGTAGTAATCACCCATAACAACTTAATTTTGCCTTTGATAAGTAGTTACTTCAGCATTTCGATATACCAACCTAAGCTGTTCAGTTACTACTTCACATGGCATTATTCCAGGTATTCTCTGTAGTATAAGTTGGGTATCCAATGCTGTGTCTGTCATAGTAGGCAAATTCAGGAAGGTGATGACTCTGGTAATGATTTGCTATGTGACTTTAAACAGGACAGATGTTGTGCATGATTACGTCTAAGGTACAGCAATACTGAGGTCAAACAGTTATGGCATCATTAGATCGGCCTCCAGCACTTAACTTTTCTTGAAGCCTCTCAATTTCCATAATCTTACCATGAGATTTCCATATTTTCTTAGACAATAAAAACAAAAAGATGAAATTGAAAATACAGGCTAACGAGAAAGAGATCGTTTCATGAGCAGCAGAGCTGATGAAACCTCTGAGTAGGTACCCCAGACCCAGGTCTCACTCTGATGCTTCTCCCTGCATCTCATCACCCATCCCTTCTTCCCTCTGTGCCCCGTGCCTCCTTGCTGCTCCCAGGACAAGGAGCAGCACCCTCCACGAGCGACATGGCACTGTGGATGTCCTGCCTCACCTCTAGGCGTGTCCACGAGTCAAATGGGGGACCCAGTGAACTTCTTTTTGTGGCAGCCTCTCATTTCTACAAAGCCATTGATTTTTGCAGTAAGCTTGTCGGAGATCAGTTATTGACCCTTCTGTCGTGTTGGTTGAAACAGCCCACAAGCTCAAAAGCCCCAGGTTGGACAGACAGAAGGATAGGGGGTAAATCAAATTCCTTCTGGAAATCAGGCTAAAAATTTGATCCAAGTAGAGAGCACAGCACAAAAGGGTTGAGGGGATTTTTTTTTTTGTTTTTTCTTTAATTGTTTCACTTGCAGTGAGTGATAAATAGGAAAAAAACAGGACTTCTGAAATGCAGGGACAGCTTTCCTGCAAGCATAGCTGTGTCATGCTATCCAGCATACTTATACCCTAGAGAATGTGACCTGTTGTGTTTGGCCCTAAATCAGTGTAAATGACCTCATCATTCAAATGTATAGATATGTGAATTACTTTATTCATAGAAGTAGCTCCTAGGGGACAACTATTATGAAAATCGCTGTTCACATACTGAAATATTTTCCAGTTTGGTCTTGCATCAAAATGTGTTGGAGGGTGTGTGTGTATTTTACGAATGCAACGCTGTAGAGCAAGGAAGTCTTGCAGCACGTAAAGGAAAGTGCATTTTCTTATCCATCTATTGCAGCTCTGATGTTGTTGAATGCAATAATTTGGGATCTGAGCTTTTAGTTTTGCACAAGAAATGGAATATACAATCATGAGGTTTGGGTTGTTGCTAGGCAGCAGGTTATTGCTTCTTGGAAAAGCGGCCACGGCTGCCTGGTCCAGCCGGGCTGCTCGGCCGGTGGGGCCGGGTGGGTGCTGACAGCTCCCAGCCCTGCTCCTTCTCATTCAGGTGACACCCACAGCCAAAAGAGAGCTTGAGAACTCTAAATTTCATTCCTTGCCAACCAGCATTTAAAAGACACCAAAAATTAAGGTTCTGAGGACTTTAACATTTAATTATCAATTCCAAGCTTTTCTGCACCCTCCATTTCTGAATTGAAAGCCCAAGTGATTTAAAAAAAAAAAAAAAAAAAGGCGATTACCAATTATCTTTTGTTGAACCTGGTGATTAAAAACCAAATCTGCCATGCCTTGTTTTATGTTCGTATTACTAAGTTTTTGTTTTAATCTCTAGCATGATCTGTGTTTCTAAACCTGTTTCAGTGGAATTCAAAAGGGCTAATTCCAAGATCAAAAAAATCGTGCCACGTGGTAAAAGCACGCTATGAATAGAGATTTGGTTTTCGCTTTCCCTTCAAAAGGCAAATATAGGTATTATTTCACCAACCGAAAAGTTTTATGTAGTAGAATCAATCCTAAGTTCAGCTGCCTGAAGAATCATCAGATTTAGAATTGAGGCAAGTCGGTGGCAACTGAAATTAGTGGGAGCTGCGTAGTATTCTTAAATTATGCAAAATAAAACTATTTACTTTGTGATCAAACTAGTGACTTAGAAACTTAACTTTTTAGGCTTCATATTTATTTAAATCTTAGCTATTGTGTTTTTACCCTGTGAACACTGATTTTTTTTTCTCTTGGTTCTAGCTTACTGCATCCCCTATTATCAAGCAGTTTCTGATGTCTGTAATCACAGCAGTTAATGTGAAAGTCTCTCCAGAAAGAAATAATATCCCAAGTATTACACAAAAATGAATGCTTCTATTATACAAAAGTAACATGAAAAGTCTATATTAAATCTGGCATGACTGGTGCTCCACTGAGTTTAGTTCCGTTGTACAAATCGTTCAGTGTCAAATTTGGCTCAGAACATCCTGTTTCTTTGTTTTGGAAACAAAATTGGTCTAATATAGATGTGTGTTGGAAATGCTGCTTTGATGTCTTGACAAAAGCATCTATGCCTACAGCACACATCATTTTCTGGAGCCACCGCTGTATTAAGAGTATTAAAAGGAAAAAAAAAATCAATAAAGAAAATACCATTTTTAAGCAAAAGCATGGTGAAAAATCCCTGCAGCAGGATATATACTGAGTCATAAAATGCATGCATAACAGACAGGGCACAGGTTTTCTCTTGTCCTCTCTACAGTTTCTTGTCTTAAAGTTGTGCTCTTACAAAAGCAGATAAATGTAAGAAATATTGAATTGCTGAAGCCAAACAATTCCTCTAGCTCCTATTATGCGGAAGCAGCTTTAGGCAAATGTGCCAGTTTTGTAATTGCTACCAGTTCTGAGTAAGACTAGTGGAATTTTTATTTACAAGACCCATTTGTACCATCAAATTCTGTGTATGTTATGACCTTTACATTCATACACGTAATAGCACTAAAATAGCTCTTCATAAATACGCTTTTTGGCTGCAGAACTGCTTTTCCTTTGTTCGCTTATGCATAGTATTTGTCATGTTTACAGTCACTTAAGAGTCTTCTGGCTATCTCAAACATTCTTGTACTTTCAGAAACAGACGTGGTCACTAAAATGTGGATGTCTTAATAACGTGCTGTGAAGGGGACTCTGAGAGTGGTAGAGGATCCCTTCCAATAGCTCTTTCTGTATGAAATGGTTCTGTTAGTTACACCTTTATTTTAAGAGTATATTAGTGCTCAGCGGTCAATAAGCCAAATAATGTTACAGTAGGTACTAGTGAATCCTAGTGCAAGGACCTGAACCAGGAATAGCATTCAGAATGCCTTAAAACTAGAGAGAAGTAGAACCTGAAAATTTTAAATGTGGATGTTGCTTGGACCTCTTTTCTTTCTCTCTGTCTCCTGTCTACCTTCTTTTCTGTACAAACTTCTGGCACATCTAGTGTTCATATTTAAATGTTTTATTCAAGTTTGTCTAACCCAAAAATCAGTGTTACATATTTCTCACATGAAACAGCAGGCCTCCAGTGATCGCCTTGCTCTTGGTTCTTCCCCTCTCCTGCCTCCCGTGCCATGCCAGTGACAGACTTTCAGAGCCTGTCAGCCCTTCATCTCCATTTGGTTGCTATCGATCTGTCTTTTCCCATGTGGTCCCAAACATCACCTCCAGGACAAAACCCCCCCGAGCGATTCCTCTGCAGATGCTTCTTCCAGAGCTGCTGAGGCCCCACAGGAGGACTTGTTTAAAAAAATCCCAAATAACTGTTAAGTGTCAGCAGCTTTCCAAAAAAATAAGATTGCCACCAAACAGGAACTTCGATGAGAAACCAAAGGTGTCATCTCCCTTGTGCTGCCCCTTACCTTGCTGTGAGGCTAGAGCACCTCATACCAGAATCAGAATTTGCCAGGATTGCCTAGACGAGAGTCCTCTTCTCCAAGGAGAGTCTGGGGTTTTTGCTGCTCATGCACAATCTCTCCCTGCTTTGCAAAATCTTCTTAGGAAAATGTGCCCAAATTATACAAAAGTATCTATCTTTCAGAATCATGGTGAAATATATGGACAATATTGCATTGCTTTTAGCAGTGCAAAGAGATGGGTGGAAGCCAGTCCCACCAAACTGGGAAGAACCATGGAGCTCCAAGACCTTTGTCGCTTGGCTCGTAGGCATTGAGGAGCCTTGCTCCTTGTCTCCAGTTCTTTCTCTCACTGCCACAGAAATAGCAACCTGTGACATTTATGGCATCTCTTCCATTTCTACAATGCAACTACTGAAGAAAAATTATGAAAGAGAATGATTTGCCTATTAAACAGGCAAATCCCTCGTGATCCACCTCAATTCTCCATGCTTCTAATACACTGTGAGCTCCCCATTCCCCTCCTACCACATTTCATAAAGATCTCAGAAGAGCTCCAGCAGGGAGCTCCAGTGACAGACCATGTTATTTAGACTGAAGAAATCAAACCTATGTCAGTTAAATCTTCCTGTGTACTCCCATTTGAGTCCTTGGCCTGAATTATGTCCACACAGCTGGGCTTCGGCAGGTTTGGTGAGTTAGTCACTGCTTCTAGGGACTGAGATTTGTTAGCATAAACTTATGTTGCGTAGAGAAACCTAGGAATGTGTTCCTCCCCACACCACTGAAAATTAAAAAAAAAAACAAAACAAAAAAACAAACAAAAAAACCCCAAAAACTTGGAGAAGGAGGGAAAAGGGAAAAAGGAGAAAGTGAAGAATCCACTTAGTTTTGTTTCTGTGTGTGTGATGGATATGCTGGGGGTGATTCCCCGCTTTATTTTATTAAGTGAAGATAAAGAATAATAGCAATATATAATGAAAGCACAATATTTTTTCTCTTATGCATGTGTTTCAAGATATAATTCCTGTGCTCTTTCTAGCCCCCTGATGAGCACCTTGCTTCTAATGGCACGGATAATGAGAGATTTACGACTTCTGGCTTTTTGATAGCAGACCAGAACTCATTTGTCCGTTCCATGGCAGATCCTGTAATCATCTCTGCAGGCAGCCAGCTACAGCTTCAAGGTGTGCAAGCAGGGAAAGATAATTCAGTTAACAAATCTCATGATGCTACTTGTAATAGAAGAAAATCCATCCTGACATCTTAAAAAAATATTTTTCTATTTTGTTTACATAATGAATCCTGTTCGGACTGAAAGGATTTCAGGCTGTTTTCCTTACTCCAATTTGATCTTCTTAACAAAGCTGCCTTAAAATACTGTTACCTTTGTGCAACTGTGTTCAGGTACTTTCTTTTGTGGCCAGGTACTTGTTTGTATTGGTTTGGCTTTCTTCATGACAAGAAAGATTTCAAGAAAAGAGTTGGCAGCTGCTTTCTCCCCCTTTAAATCTATATTGCTGTTTGACTCCCATTGTAAGGTGCATGCTACTTCTTATAAGTTCAGCAAAGATGCTTTAACAGGACTGATGTACTCTCCCTCTGTCATCATCGCTTGATGGGTACAGTGTGGTTTCTAGCTGTGTTCAAGCTATCAGGATGACATCGTGTGCTCCTTAAGTACCTTAGTGAAAACTGCTGTCTCTTCTGACATGAAGGTAGCTGAATGTCAAATCCTGCAGAGATGAAAATCAGGTGCATTTTTATGAGATCATAAGCGAGTAAAATCCACACGTGGCCATGGGGCTGCCTTCCTGCCCTGCCTGTGCCCCATCTTCACTGGGATGCTGCCTTCGGGCCATCGTCAACGCAACACCTCACCTCTGCCTTGAACTTAACATCACTTCTGAAGGCTCAGGATAACGTCCTTGAAGGATGGCAAGACCATGCCTGTGCCAAGGCTTTCTGGAGATGCATAACTCCCCAGTAGATTCCCTATAAACCAATTTAATATCAACAGGGACTTCGGTATAAGGTGGGATTTTCAGCATTCATCTGTCTACTTTTTAGTACCAGGCATGTGAACTTTAGCTTCATTGTTCAGTTTTATTTTAGATGACAATACTCTCTGCAATTATTTTAGATGACAATACTCTCTGCAATTTTATGATGTTCTTTCTTTATGACACACGAAGAAGACCAGAAGATGTGGATTTGGTTCTGGTGTTCATTCTGACTTGGCTTTCATCTTGGATATATCTGTAATGTCCGGATGGTTTTTCTGGATGACTCACTTCAGATCTGAAGAAGTGAATTATGATCTCTCCCAGCCCTTACTGAGAGGGAGAGTGGTGAATCTTTAATGATGACACTCTTTTCCTCAAGGTATTTGAAATAAATAAGTCACAACTGAATTTTAACATATCTAATATTTTAAACAGAATAAAGTATAAATGAATTCCTCCAAGTTGATTTTAATGATATGGTTTATCTGCCGATAACTTACAGAGGAATAATGTATAGAAGGAGAAAAAGGCTTAAAAGAAAGTTTTACATGATGCCAAAGATGTTGTATTAGGTGGGTGATTGTTCTGGTGCCTGACCCTGCAGCCAAGCCATCGATGTCCTTTAGCTCCCAGGTCCCAAGTGGGGAATTTGAGCATTTTGGCTGATCAAGAGTGTTGACCTGAGGGCTGTAGGGACCCTGGCTGCCACAGACCTGGGAGGGAGCCTGACTCCCCTCACAGGTCTCTTAGATGGTCAACAAAAAAAGGTAATTTTTTGGTAAAGTGGAGTAGTTTTCCCCTTTTCGCACTTGTGTATTTGTTCTGCGGTGCTGTTTTATGGTGTTTTGAGGGAAGCGCTGGAGGTTCCTGGAGGCTCCAGAGGAGTTCATTTTGAGGTGATGCTGGTGGCTCAGAGGGGATGGCAGACCCGGTCAGCATGAAGTAAGCAGGGCTTGGAGCAGAGCAGAGGAGATCGGAAGTGCTGACACGCGTTTGAAATTTGTCAGCATATGAATAGTAAAGGAATGAAATATGCAACTTTCGTGACAAAAACTGGAGATGAGGCCAGGGCCAGTGGTCTAAAGTCATTCCAGCTCTGCCCAGTGTCACTCTGGGTGTCATCAAACACCCCCCCCGCACACACATAGCAGTCTGTATGTGTCTAGCAAAGACCCGAAACACTGGCAAAATAGCATTATCCATGGACTGCTCTCATCTGTGTCTCAGGTTTTACAAAACCTCGGCTGGCTACAAACTGGGCTACCCCGCGCATGCCAAATATTCACAGTACACTATTTTTCACCAGCACCCTCACCTTTGCAATCTATCTATGTTTTAGCAAGCTGATTTACAAGTACATCTTTTCTGAATCATTATCTGAGCCGTCTGCCAGTTGGCCTGAGGCAGACATCCAGGCACTCGAGACTGGGAGAATCGGTTCCAGCTGCACTCCGTAATTAGGAAAACCCTGGTCTGTAGCCGGATGTCCAGATGCCTTGCCAAGGAGCGTATCATTTGGTTCAACAAACAGTATTTGTGGGGAAAGAAAATAAAAAGAGTAAAGACGTAATAGGACGAAGTTCATATGCCAGTAACTGCTCCTCTATTCCTCATCGCATCTCCTGTTTGCAAGCTGGAGAGGTGGGTCGCAGTGGGAAGGGAAGGTCTGGGGAGGTTAAACAAATCCTCAGGATTTAAACTCAGAAATAAGTTTCTCATACTCCCTACAGAGATGGAAAGTACTTGAAATGCCATTTCTTTCATGCTTTTGCACCAGGGAAAAACTGAACTTTGCATTTCGTTGTGTAACAAGAGTTACAGTGCAATGTGTTTTGTCAGCAATGAGAATTTGTATGAAAACTCTGAATGTGACACATCTCAGCTAAACCCTTGTGCTCCCTGAAGTGTCTTTATTTCAAACACAGATTCAAGCTCTTTTTAAAGGTTTGGGGTTTTTTTTGCTTGTTCTGTTGACATGAATTAACAAAGGTGAATCTTCCAAGAATAGATTTAATAATGTCATAAAAAATACCAGAGCTTTTGCCACCAATGCCATTTAATCTATTTCAGCAACTAGATTAAATTACTTGCCAAAAGTTTGAGTGTTTTCCAACAATAGGATTCCCATAGCAATATGAGAATATCATTCCGTAGGATATGGTACAAAATGCAATGCAAAACTCCACTCTGGATGATTTAGCAAAGAAAATATATGTTTCCTCCTCTTCTTCCCACCTTGCTTCTTCCTATCGCTCCTGCTCCAGAAACAGCTACTATTTAAAGTTAAACAAGCAAGAATTAACTAATCTATTCCAAGGGATCTGTGTGGAATTGGAAGGTCCTACCTACAGATTATTGCTAATCACAGGAGGTTACTTTGACAAGAATATCTTACATATTATATGTAATCTACTGAGTGGACTTTGACAACTTGTTCTTGTTTGACCCTGTAGTACTCAGTCTTTCTCTTGTGCTGAAAATACATTTGAATGAAATTCAGGAAAGGCCATCTGGCAAAACATGCTTGTCTGGATCTGATTTATCCCCAGCCAGCCTTCTGGATTTCCTTGCGCACTGGTTGACATTCACAAGTTGATGTTCTCCTGTTGTAGCTTTCCAGCTCAATCTGAGACAGCTGTGGTTTTCTTGCTGTAAAGTGTTCGAGGGAAATATTGATAACTTAGTTGAAGTTGTCACTTTAATGACATACTTTTTTTATCAAACCTTTGGATTTTTTGAGGCCTTTCCTTAATTCAATCCAAGAATTTCTTCTTTATTGTTCTCTGCGAGTTATTCCCTATGTAGTTGTTTTAAAAAGAAGAGCTGCTACATATGCTGTCTTATTTACATCATGAAGGTATTCACATGTAACTCATGAGAGTACTGATACACTGAAAATAAGCTTTCCACAAGGCTCACCCAGCAGTTACCCCTGTCCCACTGCTTGTGGACGCAGGTGGATTTTGTCCTTCACTGAAAGCATAGCACCTCCTTCTCAGTGTACCACAACAGGGTGAGGAGCAGGCTCCAAGGGCACTTCGCCCGTGTTTTGTGCCAGCAGTTACCATGATTCTGTGCTAGATCAGGTTCACTGCATTTTCACTGATTGCAACCGTGCATTATTTCTTTGCCAAAAATGTGTAGTGGGGCCTCTGCTCCGGCTGTTTTCTGGATTCTCTTTTTTTCCACACTGTGGCTAATGGGTCCAGCTGTTTTCTCTGCTGCTCAGGACCTTCCTTTGTTCAATGACAAAAGCAAACCTCTCTTTTGCATGCCAGCTATGAATATTCCCAATGGCATTGGCATCTTGGAGCTGTGCAAGTAAAGTATTAAAGTATACCTTAGTATAGTTTATTAAAGCAGAAGGCTCATCAAACATTCTGTTAGTGTTTTGTGATTGTTGTTCTGTGGTGGGACTCAGGGAGATTTCTCAATGGGAGAGAGAGACCTGATACCTTCCCCCTCTTTCCCTTCTACTCCTTAGCTGTACCTAAGGAGATGAAGCCATGAACCCTGCTATGGTAGATAAGCTTTAATGAACACTTCTTAAAGTGGAGCTGATTTATATTCCTTTCTTAATGTAATTTTCCATGTAAACGGAAGTTCTGCTTAGTGAAAAATTATCAACTTCTGTGGCAGGCTGTCTAAGTGAAAGAAAAAACAAAAGTCTTACCAGTGGTATGGCTTGTTGCTATAAAGCAACAGCCGGTAACGTCAAGAGATTTCAGTCCAAATAGAGAATTTTTGAAAATTAATTTTAGATGCTTATTACAAAATAGAAGGTAATGTAACTTCTGGCAAAACTGTTGACAGCAGATGTAATGCATCATTGCAATAGCCCAGGCTCCATGTTATATGGAAGTTAGCTCTGTGTAAAAAGCTGCAGACAGGCTAGCTCCCACAGAAAACAAAAGATGACAAAATCAGAGACTGATGTACTGATGTAATAGTTATCACTGACTAGGAAAGTTATGATGTAATAGAGTTTGTGAATATGATTTAAAATTGCTGTAGTTCTTTAAATGTGAAGGTAACTTAGTTCAAATGAAATCAAACTCATAGCATCCAGCCCATTACTGAGCTCACTTGTGCTCCCAGTTCTGCAGACTACACAACAGTGACATTTGCTGAAATCTGCATTTCCCATCTTCCTCAGTTCCTCCAAACCCGTGCCCAAAGCCATGGAAATCAAAAGCAGAGATATTCAAGCTTTGGATCAGCCCTGAACACATTCCGAGACTGTTCACAAACACATCTTTACAAGAGGATCCCAGGGGTGTTTCAAGTGCCTCTCCTGGGAAGCGGGAGAAATAGGATCCCTCCGATAACAAGATCGCAGGGCAATCAGATCATTTACAGTAGCTCTTTCCCTCCTGCTTGCACTCCATTTAAAACCACATTTTCTAACTCATCTCTTCCAGGACATTGAAAATAATGTTACTTTCTCTGCTTTTTTTTCCCCAGCAGTGACACAAAAGCAATGGTGCACTGACGGTCAGAGGACATGCCCAGGCCTTCAGCAGGAGAGTGCTGCGGAGAGAAAATCAAGCTCTACCAAGGTAAAATAAATAAATTATGTTTAGGTAGCAGTCAGCAGAATGCATTCAGGTTTAAAAAACAATTGCTGATAGCTGAGCAGTGTATTTGGACTTGTTTTTGTTTAGCTAGGCTTAGCTTAGGCAGCAGAAAAGCCAAATAAAATGATGGCTAAATGTTGTGATTCAATGTGCTCTTGGTGAGGGAGAAAAAAATTGCATGTTTTGTGGGGGAAAAAAGTTGTTAAAAACACCTTAGGAGACTAAATCAAGTGGTATCCCAAGTATCAGTACACTCTGCCTCAGATGTTCTCAGGACAAAGCCTGAGGTTTTCAGTTCACCACAATTACTTGTGTAAGTCCGTATTTTTTTTTTTTTTCACAAGATGCAGTGAAGCTTGAAAGCTCCCAACGAGCAAAGAATCAGCTGGTCAAACCTTAAAGATCCATTTCTTTGCCAAAGGTTGGGAGGAGGGAATAATACATATACTCAAGCAGAAAAAGAAAAAAACAGATTATTTAAAATATTGGTGCATGAGTTTGAAGCTAATGGGAGCGTTTTTGACATGCCTTTGGACTCTTGCAGCATGTCTCCATCTGTGCAGCCCTTAACAAAAGAAATAAATGTCAAATTAACTACTGGAGCATGAGAAATGCATCCAAAATGAAGTATTTCAAGCAACATTCTGCTTTGGTGCCCTGTGGAAATCTCGGGGAAGTCGGGAGTTTTGGAAGGCATGCAAAGGTCTTAAACCTGTAGGTAGAAGTAAATGCAGTGCAGAAAATATGAGGCAAATGTTGTTACAAACCATGAAAGAAACAAAGCAGGAAGAAAATGCTTTCCCTGGGGCTGTGAAATTATTGAATTGTCAAAACCACAGGCAGCTGGTTTAAAGAGTTGATAAAATTTGCCTGGCATTTCACCTTGTTAATAAACTCTTGATCTAACTCTCCCTATTTGAGTTCCCAAATCAGCCTTCCCAAGAGTTACAGAGGAGCCCGTTTTCTGCGTTGTTTCCATGCATGGGGGACAGGAGAGTGGGAATGGTTTTCCCCATGGGTTTCGGTGCAGAGTCCTGTCTCTGGCACCCGAGCCCTGAGAAGGATGACCGTGGCACCCGGGAGGTCACAACTCTCTCACTCACGTAGTCTTCCTTGAGGAAGAAGAATATTGTTTTATGAAATACTTGCCAAGTACTGGCATTGATTATCAGATGATAGATGCCCAAATTGACTGAGATGAATTCATAACAAGCAGGAGCAGTACAGCTAGCAAATGGCACCTAAACCCTGAATGAACTTGACTGAGCTTTCATTATAGAGCTAATCCTCTGAATTTGCATGCCAATTCAGTGTTTTGTTTTTTTTTTCTGTTAGGATCAGGAGATCTAGGAACACAGGGCAGGAGCAATCTAATCAGCCAATTTACAGCAGCAATGAGATTAGGCCAGATGCTTTATTGCACGTGACTTATGTGACCAGCCAGGTAGATAATAATAGCAGGAGATTTTAAACTCAGGTTTACTCTTTGTCGGATAGGTTTAACGTAAAAGCACCTCCATTACCACATTGAATGAAGTAATGTATGGTCTATCAAGATAGATGTTTACTGTCATGGTTGGAAAAATTAATCTGGGTGACCATCAATCAATCTTGGACATATGCGGTTTTACATCATTGATAGGTGCCACCAAGTAATGATAAGCAAGAGGGAACTAATGAATTAAAATAGTACCTGGAGCCCTTACAGGAAATTATATTGCTTTTGTGGGAGGGATCATCGAGTGGTTTTTCCATGCTTATAACTGGTGAGGTTGTAGAGCAGTCATGATCCTGGTGCCCACATCTCTGCAGCATGTGATGGCACATGCGGACCTTCAGGCTAATGATCCATAATATATTTAAATCCATCCTAAATTCCAGCAGACCATCATGAAAGAGCAATTTAGAGTCTGAAACTGGCAATAGCCTTTGACATGCCCATTTTTAAAGAAACATAGCAGCCACAAATCCCAGCTGCAACAATGGGTTAAATACTGAAAATAATAGCATAGAATACACATTTTTAATTTTAATATTTTTTTGCACCATAATGATAAGGTTTTCATTGAAATCTCCCAGACAATTCAGAGCTGATTTCAAGAGTGCGTGTTTTTAAATGACAAAAAAGTTAGGATGAATAGAAATTTAACAAGAAATCTTCAACAAAACTCTCCAGTGTGATAGACGGTGGTAGATGAGAAACAGTGACATGTATTATGATAGCATATGTTGATAACTTGAATCTTTTCATTTGCAGGAATCTCTGTCATCACAAAATACAAAATTGATTTCACCGATAGTCATTTTGCGGACGATTGATGAGAATAAATCAAAAGAAAATTGGCCCGCTTTGCCTATACAGTCCATGATTCCCCAGCCCAGTGCTTGTCGCATGAAGCAATCTTTGGCTAGCCATGGTTCAGTCAACATTAATAGAGCATTTACGGTACTTCCCAGCAGATTAGAAATTCAGGCATCTTTAGGTGACACCACGTCTCCATCGGACTCTCCCATCACAGAGCGAAAACAGTTTCAAAATCAGCAGAAAGGGTTTGCCTCCATAACTGTCACAGCCAGGCGTGTTTCTGCAGGCTCCAGCGACCCAGCACGTGGAGCTGGGACTGTGCAAGAGCCCAACGCCGTGTCCCCCACCTTAAGCAAAGTCCCTGCTGCTCTCCGTCGCTGGCCTCCGCCAGACCATGCAAACCAGAATGTCTCTCCATTAAAGATTTCTGGATCTTGCTCTCAATTAGGCAAAGAACGACGAAAGCGGATTTTTGACCCTGGAAACAAGGAGAATGGCATGGGTCTTCAAAGCAGTGACGGGAGAGAGAAAGTACCACCTTCATTCATCTCATGTGTCCACCTTCAGGTTTCTCAGCAGTGTCCAAATACCATCTATTATTTAGACAAGTCGCTCAATGTGTGCCTTGACCAACCTCGAATTAAATGCCAAAAAATTCATAGATCAGCGTTGTCCTTCAACATAAATTGCAGTTCGGCAAGATTAACAGCAGATGGAGTAGATGGCATAGCTAATGGAGAGCCAATAGAGGAGATATTTAAGACAAAGCTCCTAGGAGAAAACAAGACTCCACTCAGATCAAACTGGAGTGCAGACTTAACAGAAAATAATGTAATTAATAAAGAGACAACACATGAAGGCTATTTGGGTAGTAAATACCCTTTTCAAAGTTTCTTTGTCTCTGAATTTCCACCATTTGTGGATATACCGAGAGGACCTAATAATGTAGCAACAAGAAAGACAGATGATGATAAGCAATCTGGCAGCTATGACACTATGTTTTCTCTCCAGCTTCCTAATTCAAGTGATGAGGCAGGTAAGTAATTTCCATAAACCTCAGTCTGGTGGAGCAGAGGTTCAGGCTGCAACAGTCCCGGTACGATGATTTTATGTGAGCAGATAACAGTAATCTTTGCTTCTGCAAAGGCACGGTGAGTCAGAGCACAACCCAGACGTTTTCAGTTCCAGGAGAACCATGAATATATTTACCATGCTAGTGATGCATGCTGCTCACCAGATGATAGAGAAAACTCTGCCTGTGTTTTCTGCATTAAACCTCTATTTTTAACCATTTATAACTGTATTATTTTTTTTTTCTCCCAGCAATGTGTAAGCGTTTAGCCCCTGAAAATAATCAGGTCTGTCTTTGTATAAGGGCTGAATTTCAAGGTGTGAGACTAAGGAGATGGCTGCACTGAGCTTGGTTTTGTGCTCCTTGTGATTAAAAATGATCATTTTCAGCTTTTATTTAGAAGGCTACAGTAATAAGCCCAGGCCTTTGTAACTAATGGCTCCAGGTAAATGGTTTGCAAATATTAACACATTTGTTTCAAACCTCTCCAAGCATTTTGCAAACATAAAATTTTCCTTGCAACATTGCTCTCGGGGAAGGGAAAGGTGCCGTGGGGATTGCTTCATGCCCAGAGTGGTACAGCTTCTGCCGTGCTGGGCTGTAGCAGCTATTTTACAGTGCACTTGAATAACCACAGCTGAGTTTATTGGCTCTCCAGGAAGGGAGCTTGGATGGGAAGAATGTCAATGAGTGAGTCTGGTTTGTACCAAAAACACTAAGGTTAAAACTTACCCCCCATATATCCTGCGACCTTGGGCTACATTTAATTGCAATTACCTTGTTCTTATATGGCTTTTTTGATCTAAGGGTCAGTATATGAACATAAGGTACTTCCTAAGATTCATTTGTACCTTCATCTTCCCAGTGTGCAAATGGAAAAAAAGAGAAAGATGGGAAGTTCTGTGCTGTCTCATGGGCTGGACAAGGTACAAAACCCCAGCTGCACTGGCCCTTTGCACCTTGCTGTTACTGCTGCACTCACTTTCCCATGCCTGAAATCAGTGGGACTGCTCTTGTAGTTATCAAGGTGCAAACAGTGAGAAGTCACTGCTTTATTCAGAGGCCTCCTGATTTAACCTTAAAGAAAATTATCAACAGAGCCAGGATTTTCCACAGAGAAACTGGCGGTGTCAGTAATTCCAGAGTCAGGCCCTTAAATGAAAGCCGCGTGGGTCTGCAGGGTGAAGCACCCCTCAGGCTGGCTGCTGAAGAAAGCCTGAGATAAAATCTGTCTTTATAAGTGTAATCCAGGTGGTCTGTTGTTGAAGGGGAGGTGGCACAGTGGGGAGCAGGAGAGGGAAGATGCCAACCAGTGCTAAAGCAAGGAAGAAATGTAAAAAGGTAAGGGTTGGTGTGGACTCACACCAGCAAATTGTTTCAGCTTTGGACTTCATTGCACACCATCCTAATTTCAAGTAACAATGTCCTCCTGAACTTTCCATAATACTATGCATTCAAGGCTTTGTTCAACACCATCTAAGGTCCCACCGTGATATACTACAGAAACAAGGATTAGAATAATATCAAGACTTCCCTGGGCTTGGTAATACAGTGGTGGTCACGAAAGAATCACTTTTACTAGAAGTAATTAGAAAGTGAAATAGGACACTGCTCGTGGTTCCACAGTTTTACTAAAAAGAGGAAATAAGTGAGGTAACCAGCTGAGAAATACTGGGTTTTGAAAAATTATTTCCACCATTTGTGTACGCAAGAATACAGGTGTAAATAAACATGGGAAGTGTTACCTTTTTAACTGCTTCCACCTTTTGTGTAAGCAATAATGTAGAATGTAAAGATATCTGTTTCTCCTGATCAGACCCTTTGTAATGTATAAGAAGGTGTTTATCAGCTTACTACAACTTTCCTGTGTGAAGTTTGTACAAACAGCCAGAATAATGCTTCAAAACAACAGTCTTTCTCACCAGGATCCCCAAAGTAATGAGCCCTTGCATAGCCGTCAGCCATTAAACGTGACAAATAATAAGAAACCTAGTTAAATGCGTGAGACATCCGCACTGCTCATTAAAATGAAAGGCAATTGCTATGATTTTAACCTGGGAGAAAATTCAAAAGTGAGTTCCCTTTAGTTCCAAAAATGGGTGAAGCAAGGGAGAGAAGTGATCTCTTAGGTCCCATGCTCTGTTCTCGTGGAAATCTGGTACAGTCCTATAGCCTGTTATATGTTGGTTTTTTATTTTTCCTGGACTAGTTTTAAATATCTGAAGAAAGTTATACTGGGACATGGCTGCCTTCCTGCTTTTTGCTGTGGTACTTCTGTGTATACAGCTCAAAATTTACGAGCACAGCAAAATAACTACCCCATCAGCAAAGTCCTTGTTACCATTACAGATTCCCAATTCTTTTAGATATTTTTTCCTCCAGTGTTTACTAGCTCAAATCCGTTCACATTAAGCTTTGGTCTGCTCTATGTTTATGCAATGAAATGTTTGTGAAATGAAATGTTTAAAAAGAAGGAAGAACTAGCAAAGAAGGGGCAGCGAACAATTTTTGACACCGTGTTAATACTTTAACATAGTTATCTTATGGATGAAGGAACTGCGGAGAGCGTTTTGTCCATCACATTTCTGATGACCCAGAAAGTTTGAGTTTATATTAGTTTGCAGCTGTAGGCAATACCTTCCTGCCAGCAGAAATACAAGTGGTAATAACATCACCATGGAAAAAAAAAAAAAAAAAGAAACATTACTTTCAAGGCTAGACTTTTCTGCATGAAATCTGTAAATGTAGTTTCCAGGACGTATAGGCTGCCTTATTAGGATCTGAAGTGGAATGAGCACCCAAGTACTTCTCTGCTTTACAGGTACTGGGGCCAGGTTGCTGTTTCCTATAGGGTTGAGTCATGGCCTTTTTGCAGTGTCTTTTTTTCTAATTTTCATGTGGCTTCACTAAAGTAATGATGACTCTACTTATAGTATTACTCATACTATTTCATGTTCAAATCCAAGTATTCAAGACTTGGCTTTACATGGACCTGGATAACCTAATCTAAGGCCCTGCTTTCAGCAGGAGCTTGGTCCAGATAATCTCCAGAGGTATATATTTCCACGATGTGCCTCGTATGAAAAGGATATTTTAGGCATATTAATGAAACATAAATCTTAGGCTATGCTCATGGATGGTAATTATACTTAGAAATCCAAATCTCTCAGACTCAGCATTCAAAGCCATATTTCATGCTATAGCATCCCAAGGACGGAATATGATCTTGTGATTTCACCACTATGGACTGTGTCTTCTACTGACTCTGTTGCTTTGGGTACTTCACTTCCATTATTTGGCAAGAAATTGGACTGTAAGTGCTGGAAAATCCATGTTACATGTGAAGTCAGGCTTGAACTCTGGGAGGACATAGAGCTGTAGGACATAATTGTGGTTATTTTTAATGAGTGACCAGCATTTAAATCCCTTGGGCAGCTTAAGGAATGTGTACCTGTTAATGTGCAATGGCCCACTGAGAGCCACAGGACCCACCTCAGAGATATGACCAAGGGTAAGCCTGGGCCAAGCTCCATGAGGTCCTTGTCACAGATGATCAATGTGCATCACCCTGCCTTCGGTCATGGCTTTTAACAAGCTGTCAGAACTTGCTAACGCTGCTGTTAAGTGAATACTGCAATTTCCTTTACTGTCTGTAGCTGATGTCTCATAAATACAGGGTAAGTTAAAAATGAAAAGATTAGTCTTGTTTCTGCTGAAGACAGGAGCATTTTTAATCTTAATTTCTCACCTACCTTTCATGAAGAATATATTCCACATGAATATCTACTTTTCCATCCATCTTTTATAATATATTACCTACTGGGCTCTATGCTGAATTATTAAAAAGGGGCAAAGAGAAGAAAATGGGACAACTTTTAAATTTGTTTTGACCTCTTGATTAAACAATATCATCACTTTACTATGAAAGATTATAAATGCCAATATCTAAATTTATGTTTAAGCTTAGATAATTGTAAATGTCTTGATGCCTGAGCACCTTCACAAACGTCAGCTATGTTATAAACTGAAATAATTTCTGCTAACGCCTCAACTTTTATAATATCTACACTTTGTTTTTCTTTTGTTGTCATGCCCAAAACTGCTGTGCAGAGTTATTAAGGAAGAACAGCTGAGGTGGAGAGAAATGTAAATCCGGTTTGGATGGTAGGTGCTGCACTGGCTCCCACAGCCCTATATTGAGATACAGAAGATGGAGGTGTGGTGGAGGATGTGCAAGGAGGGTGGGGAGAGACGACAAAAGAGCATCTCATGAATCACACTCATATCACTGAGTGTTGAACCTCATGAGGTTCAACAAGGACAAGTGCAGGGTCCTGCACCTGGGTCGGGGCAATCCCCAGTATCAGTACAGGCTGGGGGATGAAGGGATTGAGTGCAGCCCTACTGAGAAGGACTTGGGGGTACTGATAGATGAAAAGCTGGACATGAGCCAGCAATGTGCTCTTGTAGCCCAGAAAGCCAGCCATCTCCTGGGCTGCATCCCCCGCAGCGTGGCCAGCAGGGCGAGGGAGGGGATTCTGCCCCTCTGCTCTGCTCTTGGGGGAGCCCCCTGGAGCCCTGCGTCCAGCTTGGGGGTCCTCAGTACAGGAAGGATAGGGACCTGTTGGAGCGGGGCCAGAGGAGGCCACAGAAATGGTCAGAGGGCTGGAGCACCTCTGCTGTGAGGAAAGGCTGAGGGAGCTGGGGTTCTTCAGCCTGGAGAGGAGAAGGCTGCGGGGAGACCTTATTGTGGCCTTTCAGTACTTAAAGGGGGCTTATAAGAAAGATGGGGACAGACTTTTTAGCAGGGCCAATAGCGACAGGACAAGGGGGGATGGTTTTAAACTAAAAGAGGGTAGATTCAGACTGGATATAAGGAAGAAATGTTTTACAATGAGGGTGGTGAAACACTGGAAGGGGTTGCCCAGAGAGGTGGGAGATGCCCCATCCTTGGAAACATTCAAGGCCAGGTTGGACGGGGCTCTGAGCAACCTGATCTGGTTGTAGATGTCCCTGCCCATTGCAGGGGGGTTGGACTGCGTGGCCTTTAAAGGTCCCTTCCATCCCAAAGCATCCTGTAATTCTATGACATATAAACTACTAAGTAGGGAAATCAGGATTATGAGGTACGCGTGAGTCAGCAAAGGAAGGTGAATATGACGCGATGGTGATGGTTGTGACTGTGGGCGTGCACGCGGGCAGCAGTAAGTGCGGGCACTGGGAGCCAGCCTGGGCACAGGAGGTGTCTGGGGGGCTGCGCTGCCGGCATCCCTTCAGCAGAATTCAGGAATGAAGCACTCAAGAAGGGGAGGAACACAAATAAGTGAGCAAGACAGATCAGAGAGCTGGTATTGTAGTTGCTTATACTTTGTCCCACAGACAAAGGTAGGTGACTTGAAAGCATAATTTACTTAATTAAAGCAACCCAAGACAGTGGATGGGGAAAACTGAGATGGGATCTGGGCTTTCAAGGTGCTGAATGGCCCCAGATGATTGTAGGTTTCTGATTCCTTCTTAAGAAGGAGTTTTATTAACAGGTGCTGAAGCCAGCAGCATGTTTGTTTACTAAGGGGTAAATAATTAGACCTTAATTTGTTTCAAGAGCTAGTTTAATTTTTTTGTGCGTATATATATATACACACACACTTGTATTGGAGTAAAATCGGAGCAGCTGGTGCTGTGGGATTTCGATATGCTGCTACCTGCAAAGCAGAAGAATGTTTTTATTTTAAATACACATTGAAAAAACCCCTGGTATTCGAGACGTTTGCATATCAAGAAAATATTTGTAGGTCACCTTTAAACTAATATATACTCATGGTAATCAGGATGAGCTAATGTAGGCAATCTTAAGACTGAAGACTATTAATAGTATTTACTTTCAATTACTAAATAGTATTTGAAATGTTGTGATGAATGAATGTGGCCTATCTGGCGTTCTCGCCACATCTTCTGTTTATGGGAAAGTCACCACACAATAACCCAGAGTACAAGATTAGTGCGTGTGGGGGGGAAATATACAAATATATATATATATATTTACATGAGCAAGTTATAATTAGATGAAAGCTGTTCCTTACAATATGGAATTTATTGTATAGAAACTTGAGTAGCTACAGCTGATGCTAATTAACTTTCCAGCCTGAGAATGTATACAGCAGTAGTGATGGTGAAGACAGGAGAAATGTGAAATATGGCACAGAAGATTTTACTTTAGCTTGCACCTGCTAAGCATGAGGAGCCAAATCTTCAGCTGATGTCAACCAATAGAAATATCTGCCTTCAGAGGAGCGACACTGATTTACATCAGCTGAGAATCTGGCCAGGGATGTTACTGTCTTGGCATTATGGACATAGCAGCTGGTGCCGACTTGTTAAGAACAAAGGACCACATGCCAAAAAGCCCATTAAAGGGAGCTCCTTTGATGTTTCACTTCATCTGGTATAAATTTAAAATGGAGGAGGTTGTCAGTTTTCCTTAGTCTAGACGTTTTGTGTCATTGGGTCTGTCTCACACTGCAATGTGACCTTCATGTACTGTACGAGATGCTGAGAAATTGAGGACTCAGTTCCTTACAGATGTTGAAAACTCGGTGAGGAATTGGCAGTCCTCAGTGACAAGTGACTCTGCAAGATGTTGCCAGCCTTTGAGACAGACCCCAACCTGTGTGATGGGCAATAGGAGTTGCCTCTCCCTCTCTTGGAGCTCCTTTTTAGAAGGAAGGGGATGCCTCCTCTTTTGTGGAGGGCCCTTTTATGTTTATGGAGTACCAAGCTCTTGAGTTTTGAAACTCCTTGTTTCAAATGCCAGTTTCCCCATCATCTGGTGTGACGAAGGAAGGGGTGATGACACTCACTGTGTGTAAAAGGAGGAGCAAGGGATCAGTGTGGCGGGATAGTCTTTCTTACTCCACTTTAGAAAAACTACAGGACTCAGAAGAGCCATGTGGCCTTCTGCCCTGTCATATGGATGCATAGCTACCGTTGGAGGTCGCAGGCGACAGATGTAAGCAAGAGGGAGAGTTGATGCTCAAGGTCGTGTAAGCCAAAGCTGCCCCTAGGCTGGTTTTCAGTGACAGCACTGGTGATTCGGTGGTACTGTGATGTCACAGTGACGCTGGCTGTGATCAAAGCACTCATATTTTCCTATGGAGCTAATAGCCCTTTAACTTATCCTCTGCAGTTTTAGGCAACAAGCAGCCATGGATGGTTGGGTTGGGTTTTTGGGGGTGTTGGTTGGTTGGTTGGTTTTTTGTGGAGGTTTTGTTTGTTTGTTTGTTTGTTTTCAATTGTTTAAGGGCATGACCACAAAATAATTTGGCTGGAATTGAAGGAGCTCCCCACCTTCAGGAAGCATGCCTTTCGCAGATTAAAGGCTCAGCAACAAACCTGTTGGATAGAAAGGCCATTGTTTCCCTAGAAGACAGGAGGATGTCTGCCCTATTAATGATGTTATGGACAGCATTTCTATGCACAAAACTGATAAATTAGAATTATTTTCCCAAACATGATCATACTGTCTGCTGAAGATCCAAATTAAAGTTCAGCTTTCCTTGTTTTGGCATGTGAAAGTTAAGGGTTTGATTTTTCCACTGTTTTCTATCTTGTTCAGGGTGGACATTTCTATCTTGAGCTGTCAGAGTTGGTAAAAATGTGAGACAATTTGAAGTGAAAGACTCTGGAGAGGGCAAGTCACTCGTTAGCACTGAAGGAAAGCCGTGGAGGACTGAATATGAGAATCGTTAGAATAATGATTAAGAGAAGAGACAGGCTATGTGGATTCAGGGACTGCATTATGCCACTGGAGTAAAGGGCCTCATTTTCCCCTTATTCACACTTGGTTTAAACTGGGAGCAACTCTTCTGCAGTCTGTGAAATGAGTACTTGGCTCAGCCTGGCTGTGGTAAATTATCAGAAAGAGCTGAACAACTAGGTGTCTTTGACATAATGAGAATACCAAGTGGTCGATATGTTTCTTACCCTGCAAATCACCATTTAAATGTTCTGAATCATCCTGAATATTTTTATTTAAGTCACACTGCATCAGATTACTCCTTGAGTCACCACAATAGTGCCTGATAGCTTCCAGCATGACATCCGTGAAATACAAACATGGATGTCTAACTTTGAGGTTTTGTTTATGTGGACGTTACAGAGAACGTCTCAAAAGTACGGCAGCAAATTTCAGTATTTTTAATAACCATTTCCATGGTTCTTAACAATATGACAGAGATCCTCTCAGTCTAGGACCAGTTGCCTGAGAGTGCTGGGTTTGTTGAAGACATGGCTTTGGTATAGCATGGCCAAAAAGGCATGACAAGAAAAACAATGATGATTCCAGGCATGAGTCTAAAATCTAAGACTGATTATCTTCAATGAGAAAATAATTACCAGGTGCTTCACCAACCTCCAAATCATGAAAAGTTTAATGAAAAGGAAATATTTTTCCTTTTATCCTGTCCCAGCACATAGGAAGCAAAAGGGAAAATATTAGCAAAATATACAAACGCTATTCTCGACCAGCTGGGTATTGGGAACTCACTGGTGCAAGCAGTCGAATCAAATCATGTGGGTGGATTATTTCCTGACCACTGAAATATTCTACAGCAATAATACACTCTCATGATTCAGAGTGTAAGATGATCTCCTGCAGGTGCCAGGCAGGAACGTTTCCTTTTTCCTGGTGCAGCCATTGCAAATTACACCCTTGTTCCACCAAGCCTCTCCGCGAGCAGTCAGAATCGGTGCGTTACATCCAGTCCTGAGCAGCACGTTGCTGCCCATTAGCTCCCTGAAATAAGTGGCGTTCCCTTATTTAACACCAAGAGAGACAATTGATTAATTATTTGCAAAGTGTTTTGAGAAAATAAATTGGCAGTCACCACAGAGAGAGTTATTGTTAGGTGCCGTGATTAGCTGCATTATGGGATTGTTTGCTCTAAAGCCAAGTGTTGGACTACACTCTAATTTTGCCAGAAGCCTTCTGTAAACAAGCTGTTTCTTGACATCAAGAGGCTCTTCCTACTCTGGACTGATTATAGGTTTGAAGCCTAATAGCTCTTAGGTACACTAGATAAGCTTTCTCTTTTAAATGATTACAACTTCCTACAGTCAAATGTTAGCTTTTGCAAAAAGAAAGCATCTTCCTTCTGAGAAATGTATGCACAGCTGTCAACGTCATTTAAAAAAAAAAAAAAAAAAAGCTAGCTAGGAAAAAACCCAACCTTTTTTGTTAGAGATAATTTTTTAATCTAGACTTTTAGCTTCAGGTGTTATTGATATAGCTGAGACAATTAAGCCTTATCCTCACCAGCCAGGGCTGTTTGAAGAAGCATTAGTACAGGTACAATGACATGTTTGTCATGGCTGATTCTCTTGGTTCAAGCTTGCAAAGCTGCCTCAACTTTGGGTCTTGACAGTTCAGGGAATGGAGCTGAGGATGTGGCCCAGCCCTGTTTCTCAGGATCCAGCCCCAAGTTTTTATTGAAAGGTAAATCCAAGACCTCGTTAAGCATTACATTTTGATGAGGGAACATGGGCAGAGCTACATTACTGTCAGAATTTTTTTGCAATTCGGGTAGTTTCTATGGATGCTAGTGCTGAACAGCATCTGACACCGCCTCTTGCCAAACGAGTTATTTGACAAACACCAAAAGGCAGTTAGGGACACAGGTCTCACTGATGGTCAGCAGAAATTTTAGTAAAAACACCTGCATTTTGTAGCACTCCTTGCTGACTGCAGCTTGTTGACTGATTAGAAGTGATGTCTTTTCCTCAGCAGTGATCTGAACAATAAATTATCCATCCTATCTTCTATCCCTTGACAAACACTGAAATAACTAATAATATTGTCATTGCTCTCAGTGTTTCCATTTTTCTGTGTTACCAGGCTGTTGAGATGATGCGGTCTGTTTACTTATATCTAAGATCGTACGGCTTAGCAGGGGTAATACTTGATTCATGATAGGAATTGAGTCATCAGTCTTTGTTATCAGGAGGCTGGAGTCTTGGATTACGGATCACTGCTTGCCTGCTTGAGGCACGTGTGGGCTCTGTACAACCTACGCCTACATATGCCTGGCTCTAAATCTTGAAGAATGTAGAAGTTTCTTGCATTTAAGGAACGTTAATTGCTGCTCCTCTCTGCTTGGGGTATTGACAACATCAGTTCCCACCATGGAGGTCTGGGAGAGCTCAGCATCCCAGGGCATGGCGCTTTTATTAAATTAAAAAAAAAAAAAAAACAACAAAAAAAAAAACCCAGCAGGTGGTCCATAATGTAAAGCCTACCTACAGTGGTGATGTCTGATCTCATTAATGACACATAGTGAATCAACGCTGTGTGTCTCCTTCCCCGGCCGCCTCTTGTCGAGCTTGCTTGGTGGTCGTGGAGGATTTGTAGTGCAGTGTCTGTTAAAATGAACTTTGGCCAATTTCAAAGAAACACTTTGTCATGAATTGTCAAAAATCCACACTGGAACGCTAGGAAGAGTGTTATACAGAAGTATGAAAAGCTGCATTACCCCGCTGTAAAATGAAAAGGGGAAAAAAGTAGTAACAATGGGAAAGGGAATGTTTGCCTGAATTGTCCGTGTCTCGGGGAAAGGCAAGTTTAACCTGCTGTAATGCAGGGTCACTTCCTGTTAGCAAAACCCCCTGAAGGGAGAGGGAGAAAAATGTAAAAAGATACTTTACAGTAAAACAATATACTCATTTTACTCAGAGATCAAGGATTCTTTAAAAAAGGAGCTTTTGAAAACCTACCCCTGGTTTTACAGAATATTTTTAACTCTTCCATTATCATATGGTTTTCACTAAGTCATTATTTAAAAATCGAACAGTTGTCTTTTTCTTGCTTGCGTAGGACAAAAATTACTTTTCTCCGAATGTAATTATGATTTTGTTCCTTTTTCTCCTATAAGCAGCTGAATTTTTACAACTGGGATCTATATTTGCTGAATTTTATTAACGGAGTCATTCTGCTTTCTGTTTCTTTGAGTTTTGTTCTCCTGTATCTCCCAAAGCATTACACTTGCATGTCTTTGTTCATTAGTTTTAAAGTCTTTCTTCAGCTGGGATAATAGAAAAAACATATATTGCTAGTCATCCAGTTGCAATTCTAGCTATTCTCAGAGGGGCTTATATATTTCAAGTTTGGTGCGTGGGGATTTAGATATACAATTCCAGATAGTCTTAATGAGAGTAACAGTCCTAATTCCCCACACAGTATATTAAAAACGGATCCAGAATGTACAGAGTGGAACTCTCTGATCTTACCTTTAAGTACCTTTTTCTTTTTTTCTACGTATCATTTGCATCTGTATTCGTTAGTGAAAGTAATTGACAGCTGCTTTGAGGATGAGGGAGTTGATCTTTGGAGACCATGTCTGGTTTGCTTTGCTGTGTTTTCCTGGGGATTGACTGCGCCTGGGTGTACTTTTTGAATTGAAAGGTTAATTCAAGAGGGAGTCAAAGGAAAGAATTTACCAAATTGGCTCCGTTATTATTCTGATTGCCTTCGATGTTAGACAAGAACAAGGCGCACCTTTTCTTATTGCCTTAATTAACAACAAAAAAATCCCCACCATATGTGGATGTGAATTAGATGTGAATCTAATAAGGATTAAGATTTAGTTATAATATTGGTACAAGATCTAAGGAAGACACTTTTCATGCAGAAGGATGCAGTGGTTTTATACCTGAATTTCCTAAAGAATCTTGCTTTTTTTAGACATTTTTTTTAGACTTGTTTTCTTAGACATCCTTTTGTTGTCATAAAATGCTAAGAAGCAGCCATCATCTTTTATTTTAATTTTAGACCCCATTCCTAGTTTTGTTCATGCTTTTCTTTGCTTTCTCTCCAACCCACATCTTCGTGGGAATCTCCAGACCTTATGGGCAGAATGCCACTGGTGGCATTTCTTTTAGCAGGGAAGGGGCGCCGTGCAGAAGGGAAGGCTGTCTCCAGTGGGAATACTCCAGGCAACTCTTATTTTGTTCAGATCCATATTCTAAGATGTTAGAGAGGAGAGATGTGACTTACAGACAACTGCCTCACTCGCTCTGGTCTCCGCTGTTTTATTTTGCTACCCTGCAGCCCATTTTCACCACCCTGATGATTCGTGCTTCAGTTTCAGATACCAATGCCCAGCCATAGCAAATGGCCTCTCCTGGGGACACAGCAGTGGTTTGAGTAGTCTGACAATGTCAGTGAAGAAGCTGTTTGGCTTCACAACACACACATTTGTTGCACAGACCCTTTCTTGATATGAGGGCAAATTATCTCCTACTGTGATGCTGCCTTGGATGGGCAGAAACTCTTTTCTCCTTTCCACTTTTCTTCTCCTCTCTGCTTTCTGTTGGCCAGTAAACCATTTTAATTTAAAAGATGATTTAAAGAGATAATCTGTTTTCCATTCAAGTTCTTTCTGTGGCTTAGCTGCCCTCTTCCCCCCCCCCCCCCCCCATCCTTCTAGTATCTTGGCTGCCTTTGTGAAAAGACTTCCTTCTCTGCCTTTCTGCAGTTACTTAATGCTACCTGCTGCTTTCTTCATCTTCTCCTACTGCGCTGCCTGTTTCTATGTCTTCCCACAAACATTCTTTGATGCCCATGACCCCATTAATTTGTCCCAATGTTTTTTCCCTCTATATGTCATAAAACATTTGTAGAAACACAGTGTGTAACTGCAGGTACGGGATAAGTCAGGGAATGGAGGAACAGATCACTGTATATGCATGAGCGCGAACTGAGTACCTGCACAGAATTGAGGCTGTCCAGTTTGTTGAGAGTATTTGCATCAAACCATTTTCATCTGAGAAGAGAGCTACGTTTTGACAAAAGATAAGGCAAATATTTGCAATGTATGAAAAGCAAGGAGAAAAATAAGTTATACCAGAAAGAAGAGGGAGAGCTTGGATGCTAGCCTAGAATTTGGGAGCTCTGTGTGCGCTTCCTTGCTTTGACCAGATTTTCTGCATGGCTGTGAAATTGCTTAGGACAGTGTTTATCTCAATGAATTTAGTTAGAAAAAAGTTAATTTTTTCTGTCTATGCTGATCTTCAGGGATCCCTCACTAGAGGTTTCCCTGAGAAGTTGACTCCTTCTGCCTGGATGGGCAGTTGAGTTTATAGAAAGAAACATGTTAAAAGCCGCCTGATCTGCATGGTTTGGAAAAACCACTAGATGCTGTAACTTAATGTCCCTGATTTCCACAGAAATACAGGGTGACCAAAAAGAAGCATGAGCCATTTAGATCACTAAAATGTGTAGGAGACCATTGTTTTGTGGCAAAGAATATTTCTCATCTGTTACGAGTGGATTAAGGATTGGGAAAGTCAATTGAAAACTTCCCACACCGCACTGCAGGATCTAATCTCACTAATGACTATGAGATAAGGAAGTGTCTAACATGACATGGCATTTCATCCTTCCTTGTGAATTGGATCAAAGAAGAAAACCACTGCTAATCTTCCCTCTGTCCTCAACCAAGACATTGGAAAGAAGCGTTTGGAGAGGGGCAGCTGCTGAGAATGAGTCAGCAGAGAAAAGAATTATGTGGCTGCTTTTAAAAAAGGATTTGTAATGAAGCACCAGTAGTTTCTTAAATGTGTTGTCCACAACAGAGAACGAGACAATCCATGCTGGGTTTGTTTGGTTTTATGGTTAGGTCTGAAACCAGTTGGTTTTTTTTTTCCCTTGTACCTCCCAAATCTCTCAGTTGCCTTCTTTCACCAATTTTTTAATAGCTGTTGGTCATTTCCATCTACATAAATCTTTAGGTCTCGAGTCAGCGTGTGACTAGGACTGCCAATAGACAATTTATGCTGCACGTTATTAAAAAAGAAGAGCAGAGTCATGCTGTGTGCATGGCGGTGTGGGTGCCTGCTTACCAGGGACCACTACGGAGGGTTTATAGAGGCAGAAAATAGTTCCCATCTGCACCTTCTTTCCTCCCCGCTTGTTGATCCTTATGCCCTTTCCATGTTGTCCCTAATTCTTTGGATTTCATTTCCTAATTTTTTTTCTATTGTATTTCTTTTCTCTCCAAAACTCTGCCTAAAATGCACCTTGGAAAATGGACACTTCTGTGTGCTTATATGCCCACACTCTCAATTTTCTAGGGTTTTGCTGGAAGTAGCGGTGGCCAGCTTGAATCATCTTTCAAGGTTTGTACAGTACGGAGCTTACCCAACTAACTCTATTGCTTTTGACATAGCAGGGTCCTGCAGTTGTAGCTGCTGTGCAACATCCTTCTCATCAAAACAATTTCAGGGGAAAGCGTATCTTCTACAAATTGGACCTTTTTGCTGCTGGTTCCTGCCGTGCCTTTGCACAGAGGTAGAACAGGGCACTAAAAATTTTGGAGATGGGCGCCGCTTCTGAGGCGGCCGCTCCACTACAGAGAGGTTAAAACCCCGATTCTGAAACCACTTGGACCTTGGTTTTCATCACAGCCACCACTGGATCTGTAACTATAATTTTGATCGGGTTTAACCAATCTAAAGCGTTCCTCTCAAGTGAATAAGAGTCAAGAGAAAGACACATAGCATACCTTTTTGTCAGAGGTATCTTGGCTCCTTCCACACTGCCCATCAGAATGTATCTAAATTATTTAGAAGGCCAATTTATTTTTGTGAAGAATATCCTCTGTGGTTATTTCTATCGGTACCCTTTTGTTGCAGTACAGCTACATGGCAGTCGGGATAAAATTTGTATCAGTTACAACTTTTAAAATATACAACTGAAAGCAGTTTTGCAGGAAATAAAAATTATGAGGACTAGAGGGCTGAGAAGAAAAATATTCCCATGTTATAGAATTTGGGGTTGTTTTTTCTGTTTTTCACAGGAACACAAATGCTCTCGGGAAGCACGAAGCAGCAGTGCACCACGGGCAGGAGCAGCACAATGGCCTCTGGCTATCTTCCAGATACAGCGTTCAGAAAGGCAGTCGCTTCTGCTAGTGATGGCTCGTCGAAAAAGAGAGATCCCTCCAAAGACACCTCCAAATCCAAAGAGATCCAAGCACGAGATCTCCTGAAACCAAAAATGTCGCTCTCCGATAGTATGTGCAATAGAAAAGCTTCATCAAGAATCTCATCAAGAATCCTCTCAGAAGAAAATGTTCACAGGCAAAACCAGCTCCTAAAAAGTAAGGTACAAATCCTACTGTGGTTGTTAGGAATATGGTTTCAATAATAAGATGAGATCAGTCTCAAAGAAAAAAGTGAAATAATGGAAAGTCAGTCCATTTTTGTCCAGCTTTAACTGTTGAGTATGAGTCATCTGGTGAGAGATCAATCAACGAATCTGACTGTATACATTGCTATGGTTAACAGAAAACAAGATTAAAATGAGAAAGATAGGCTTACTTTATAAGTAAATTCAAGAAAATTTTGAAAAAACATTAAAATTGCAGAGTCAAGCAGTTGCAGTCCAACCAAGAAACACGAGAATTGAGGTTATTTTTACAACCTTGTTTTGATACCTTTCTTTCACTTCTGCAATTTTTTTTTTTTTTTTTGACTCAACCTGAACTACGTGGTGCAAAGGTATAGCATGAAATACTTCATTTGGAGAGATTATCATGAAGAAAAAAAAAAAAGAAAAAAGTTTTAACAATTGATTATCATCAAGGTTTCAGGATGTAAACCATAATTTCTTCTAGTTCAGCACCTGTTTGGATGTGTTAATTCCAACACTTATTCAAATAGCTAAAATGGAGATGACCCAAGTAGCTGTATTTGTGCACAAGGTATTTTTGCAGAAGACAGCTGAGATATACTATAGATTAATTTGGCTTCAGTATCAATAGGTTTGTGAGAAATTCACTCCAAGAATACCTTAAAAATGTTATAATGGTCATATAGCCTTTCTTCTTACAGCGTTTTTTATTGCAGATTTTTTTTGTAGGCAGGTAGGCAAAAATTTTTCATTATTGACTATAAAGCTACTGAATATAACACCGATTTAGAGGAGAGATATTCTGCTTTCAGTGCCTGAAGTTAAATCATGCCATTTCACTAAGTGGAAGTGACTTAGTTTTACAAAAGTGAAGCATCCACTGAGATCCATCAAAGATAAATTTAATCGACACCTCTGTAAACCTGGCTTATCAAGGAGTTTAATTTCATGTTCACAGGTTTCAAGTTTTATTTCCAAAAAGTTAACAAGAACAGTATTAGGGAGGAAATACGGTTCAGGCTTTTATAAGGCAAATGTACCCAACACAGATCATTTTAATATTTTTTTTAAGTACAATATAATATGTACAATATGTCATAAAGAGAAAAATATTTTAAGTTTATTGTAACCAAAAATTGAAATAAAACAGTAATGGGCTTTATTCCCAGATATTTAGTTCTAGAAATCAAATTATTTGGCAAGGAATAGGTACTCCAGTGTGTCTTTTCAAAATAGTTCATATGGAGCTCTTCCGAAGTTCCTTTGTTATTTTGGATTAATTCTGTCCACTAAATGAGAATCTTGTCAACTCTGATTTTTGAGCACATAGCCTCTTTTGGTCCTAATTTGTGCAGGGAGCATCAGTCATAGAGCATTAAAGCATAATTATAAGTGTAGAAAATAATCTTTTTTTCTCAATGGAAGTCTCTGTGAATTGACAGTTTTCATAATAATATGCTATAATGCATATTAACCTTTTTAAAATTTTTTTTTCATGGAGTCTTTTCACTGGCTAATGAATATATTGAAATGATAGAAAGCAAACCGTATTATTAGCAAAGAAAAAAACAAGCATAGCGTTTATGAAAGTCTCAGTATGGTGAAAGAGAAATGATATGTGATTAAAGTCCATAACAATTTGCTATTTCCTACAATACACGCAACAAATTGAAATGGACTCACACTGCAAGTCGCAGCATGATATCCTTTGCTTTCCGTGATGCAACTGTGTTACAGAAGTGTCTTGCTTTTGGGAAGCGAATACCAGCAAATGGAGCTAAGCATCTGAGCGGTTTAATTATGCTTCGATGCGATGTCTGGCTTAATGTGAAAGATACTCTGGGTGTCACAGGGCAGTGAATAGCACCTATGATTAGATTTGATCTATTCTGCTTAATGAGGCCTATTAATAATACCTTGGCATTCTTATTTCAGAAATTGCCCTCTATGTCTAATGAGGTGGAGAACCCAATAAAAAATTAACCATGCACTCTTAACGAACTTTTAAATCTCTTGAAGGTGATTATGAATTCCATGGTTCAAGTGACAAAATAAAGGAGCGTAAGGAGGAGGATGAGCGGGAGCGAGCCAGCAGGGTAACACTATCCTCGCCTCGCTCGACAGATGTTACTCGTGAGAAAAACGACGCGCTCACCCGGCCAGAAAACGGCTCCCAGCCTGAGGAAACTCCACCAGCCCCACAGACGCTGCGGGTAAAATATCGATTTGTTGTTGTTGTTAATACATGGATTGGTATTTATTTATTTATTTATTTATTTATTTATTTATTTATTTGTTTGTTTGTTTGTTTGTTTGTTTTTCTTCTTTAATTTCTGTCTGTTTTTTTCTTTTTTTTTCTTTTTTTTCTTTTTTTCTTTTTTTTTCTTTTTTTCTTTTTTTTCTTTTTCTTTTTTTTTTTTTTTTTCATGAATGGTGGTTGCTTCCTGGGAAGCGGACGAGGGCAGAAGTTCACATTTCCTTGATTTTTCTCGTTTCCAGTGAAGTTTTGGCATCTTGCATCAGCTGCCAAGACTTGCTTGGCTGGCTGATTGTAAAAGCTCCCCATTTTAAGCCCCACCTGTCATTCCTGTAAAGGAACATGGTAAAAGTTTGGGGATTTGCAAATTTCCCAAGGACACTTTTGAAATTGTACCTTGAAACTGCCAATTTCCCAAATGTGCATGACATCCAGTACCACGAGCGGCAGCCATAGGTACGGACATGGCCCCAGGTTGATGCCAAGCCCCAGCAGCAGACCTGCTTTCCTGCCTTCTCCTCTGGTGTGTGTTGCAGACCTATCTCTGCTCCTGTCTTTTCTCCTAAGACATTCCTAAACGTTGAAGCAGCCTTTGACTGGAAAGCGTTTTCTTTCTGGATCATCCATGAAGAGATCTAAATAAACAGGAAAGTTTGTGAACTGTCAGTGACAAGCTGCTTCGGTGATGGGGTGAGAGGCAAAACATCAAGAACTTGAATTTGGATAACTTCTAAAAATATGCAATTCAAAACCTTTTGGATATGTTTTCTGAAAGCTGGGTTGTTTTTCAGAAATTCTCCTTTGTCTGATCTGGAAATTTCATACCAAGACAGCTTTCTAACAGTAAAAGGAAGTAAAGACAGCTAGGAAGGCAGTTTGCTAACTTTCGTATAGCCAAGCAATCATTTTCATTGATAATCTCTTACTGAACCCAGTTAGATGCATATCGCATTTTTTTCTTCTTTTCAATTCTTCTAGAACAAAGCGGTTTCTCTGTTGTTTTTTTTTTTTTTAGGAAGCACTAGAAATCCATAATCCTCAGTTCATCTCTCGTTCACAAGAAAGGCTGAAGAGACTTGAACATATGGTCCAGCTGAGGAAAGCCCAGCAGAGCGATGCTCCTGCAAGCAACCAAGGAGCGCTCGTTCGCAAGCTTTCCTCAACATCCATTTCAAGCAAAAAAAAGCAATACACCATTCCTCACCCGCTTAGCGGTAAGTTGAATCATGACCAGCAACAGGTCTGTAGCTGTCTTTGAAATCTTGCCACATGTATAGTATTTCCGTATTAACTTTGCAAAAAAACATGAGACCCTCTGCTCCTGTTTCACCCCACCAGCGCTCCAGCATCTGTGCTAATGCTCAAAGCAGAAAGTCTCCGAAGCACAGAGATGGGTTAGTGGGGATGAGGTGTTTTCCATGGTCTGTGGCAGTGGATGGAGACTTCCTTGGGGACTTTTTGTCATTGTCACGTGCAGTTGTGTTCTTCAGCATGATGCAAGTTGCCGCTAGTTGTAGAGGTGATAGCAATAAATGGCATTTCATGCCTCCCTCAGCTCACAGAAAAAACAGTTTGGGGAGATAAGTGACAGGTAGGGGGACAGGTGGGATTTGAGAGTAGGAGTCCTAATCCAGTCTTCTCAGCAGCTTCAGGTGTGGACTTGCCACTTGACTCATGAAGCCCTCAACAGTGAGCTAGCTGTGAAAGAACACTTGTCTGCCCAGCAGCTGCATGCAAGGCTGCTAAATCAACGTATCTCCACTCTGTGATTTCCTAATTCAAGTTGATTAGGTTGTTTTATTACCCTAGTGGTAAACAGACTCAATATCCAGCGAGTAAAACGGTCTCTCTGAGAAGCTCCCTCGCTGCTCCCTCCCAATAGCACCTCTGTAAATATGATCTAGGTGCAAGATGTTAAACAAATTCCTTCTGGTTTTCTGTTTTCTTTTTAATTGCCATCTGGCTGTTACTTAAGTTAGTTGACTACAGAAAAAGATCTATTTGATTGATTGGCATTCCTCTTTACATTTTGGTTTTAAATCTGTGGCTATTTGAAGCCACATTATTCTACTGAAAAGTAAATCAATTGAAAACATTAAACAACTAGATGGGTCACCTGGAGGAAGCAGGAAAGAAAATCTTTGATGTCCTCAATACTGGGAAACACATATATGGTTTTTTGCTGCCTGGGGAATGAGACTGGGTGCAGGAAAGCTGGGCGCAGTCCCCATCTTGGGGCTCTTGGCATGCTTTGCATTGGAGACTACCAAGTTCTATCGCTACATCTGTGCCGTTTGTTGTGGTATGACAGAGTTTACCTGACATCAGATACCTAATGGGGTTTTACAGTAAGAGCTAAATATGAAGAAAAAAAAAAAAGCACAAAACATGAATTATATTTTAAACAGTCAATAAAATTCATTCACCACTTCGATTATCCAAGTTAATTTACTTGGGTTCAGATCTCAGGGCTGTGCTGCTCTGCGGTGTTGGGGGCTCTGCACCAGCAGCAGCAAGCCCTCCCAGCAGGCAGTGGCACAGGCCAGGAGTTTGTCTTATAGCTTAGAAGAAGTGGCAAATATCTCCCTTTTTGTTTGGTCATCTCAAAAGTCTCCCAAACCACCCTGCAAATACTTTACAAAACAAAAAAAATGAAAGGTTAAACCTATTTTTCCTTATATGATAATTAAAGATTAATCTTTATGCTTGTTTAATGAGTAATAAAAGCATAATATTGAAATAAATTAATTATTCAAGTAAATTACTATTTCCCTCTTTTAGTGGTTGGTCATTAAAGATAAATTTGTCTAGAGAGTCTTTAGTTTCTGTAACTCATCTACCTTCATGTAGCCACATGTAATTTTCTGTTTGTGAGATCATAATATTTTTATAATGACAAAAGTGTCACCCGTCTTATTTAAACATAACTGTAATTAATATTGGAAATCCTAAATTCCTGATAAAGCACAACCATGTAGGCTGCAGTTTAGAGGGCTGGGTAGGAGTGTACTGAGCATATTGAATTTGCTCTGAGCCCTGACAATTGGTATTTTAGGACTTCTCCTGGTGGATGCTACTGTGCAGAAGGAGTGGTATCATTAATGAGCCCCAGAGTGGGGGAATCTTCACTTCCTACAGATGCTCCCAAACTTTCCTAGTTGTAACCCCTCTTGCAGAAGAGACAAGGGCTTTCCCCTCGTGCTCGCCAAGGGCACTGGCTGCCTGTATCCTTCTGATTGCTCTGCTGATGAGACTGGGGTCACAGCCTTCTCCTTCCCTTCTGCCAGCCCCCGAAGCTGGGAGGAAGAGAAGTTATCATTTGTTATTATCCTTATTCTGTATTCTCTGGAAAAGCCACTTTAGCATGTAAAATGTGCTTTTAAAGCAAGGAAGAACTTTGTTTCATGTTTTAGAAAACAAAAGTAAAATGAAATGGAAATGCAGCTGTAGCCCAGGAGGGGATGCAAGTACAGTTTCATTTACTGAGATGGGAAGCGGACATCAAAATCCCAGTGATCTGAGGATGCCATTTCACATTTTAAGCTCATGAAAAGGAGGCTGTTAGCACAAGCAGCAGTGTCACCACCTGCCCTGTCGCAGTGCGTGGCCCATCCATGACCCCATATTTCAGTTGGATCTAGCAGGAGCTGCTTTTTACTGGTTTTTTGTTTTTGTTTTGTTTTGTTTTGTTTTTAAATTAGGAGTCCCTCTTTGAGTTTTTATCAGATCAAACAACCGATCCAGCTCATCAAACAGTGTTGTGATCAGATGAGCTGGTGTTAGGGTGGCCAGAAGGAGGGGGGGAGATAGTGAGGGAGGAGAGCAGCACCCCTCCCTTGGCACCAGCCTCTCATTTTTATGAGTGTAATGAGACCATACCCTTCCCAAAGAGAGCTCCCAGGCTGCTTGTGTACCACACCCATGCACAGATGACACCAAAAGCTGCCTGCCAGCCAAAGCTGGCTGAGCAAAGGAAACATGGCAGTGGTAGAGAGCCTAGGATTCATGCAGGACGCAAATTGGCCAGAAAAGGAAAAATATCCTCAGATGCTTCCATAGGTCCAAACCCAGAAAGTCCTGAATGCCACCTCCATCTCTGGCTATACCTTGTTGTGAGTTGGTCGTGGTCCAGGAGCAGCTGACTGATGCCAAAGCCAGGGACAGGGGCTGGTGGCTGAGGCTCCGTGTTGTGTTATCACAGCCATTGCTCTTCAGGGTCCGGCCCAGCTGCCCGGGGTGCACTGGGCAGCAGCAGAGGGCACAGACCTGCTTTGCCACATCCCCATAGCCACTGGTATTTTATTTGGTACTAGTATGCATGGTTCTCTTGTTCTCCCTGATAGTCTTAAAAAATCTCTGCAAATGCAGCCCACCTGCAGGTTTCTTGGTGTCGGGAAGCCGGCTGCTCTTTCACAGCAACACACATTGAAACAACATTTGAAATTAAGAACCCAAGAGAGTAAAATGATGACCTGGAAACTTGCTTAAGTGTACAGCATCGTATTGATGGCACTTCTAGGCTTCAGGGCGTGATCTTGTGGTTGCTTTTTTCAGTCTGATAGTTTCCTCCTTTTGCATTTTTTCTCTTTCCTGATGTCTTTGGGATTTGTGGAGGTAGAGGTCTTTATGGCTCTGAGGTTCATAGGGCTCATTGCCAGCACACCCTCATACATTTTCCAATGGTCTTTTTGGTAAGAGCAGGTTGGCTGATGAGTTTAATTTCCACTAACCCCGACACAGTGACCCCAGGGATGGATTATAAGCGCATTCGTGGCTAGGCAGGGGTAGAGTGTCTCTGTGCAACCCCGAGATGCTTGCAGAGCAGGTTGCTGCAGCATACTTGCCACAAGCACTGGCAATAACATTAGTTATCTGATTAGTTTTCCACCACCAGAGGACATTCCCTGGGTCAGTTCCCCGTGTGCACATCCGTGCCCGCACGGGAAGGTGGCACAGGAGGGGGAGAGGTGGGACTGTCCCCTTGGGTGGCAGCCTGCTTTTATGCAGGCATAAATGGGGCTTAAACTGCAGCCCGAGACCTTTCCCTCTGCACTTGACAGGTTTGCTGCAATTGTGTCTCTCTGAAACAAGCTTTTTACATGCATTTCACTCTGGACTTGAAGCTTTTATTCCAATAAAATAATTTTCACCCAGAAAAAAAGAGAAATGACCTTCAGAGATTTTTCTCCACCTGAGATTCTATCAGACTAAAGTCTCTTTATCGATAATATGAAATTATTAGCTAGCACGGTTTTCCAGTGTTTTGGCAGTGTTGTTACAACTTTAGTTTCTTGTAGGAAAAAGAAATAATTGGCATGTAACATCATTTCCATATAAATATCAACATCTGTGCACTTTCCATTTACCTTCTTATCCTCAAAAAACCCAAGTTGTTTACCTTTTTTTCATTGTAATTCATGAGCAGGATTTTACAAAATGCTGAAAGTAATCTTAGAAAAATGAAAATGTTTATCCTGCAGAAGATTTTATCGTCACAAGAGCACTTTGAAGGCAGAGAACCTGCAACTCTCACGCTAGCCTTTGTGCTGTGTAATGTGTACTGCTAAATTTCGAGAGTGCTAATTAGTCCAAGATAGACTACTCTGCTGTTGACTATGTCGAACAAATTAGAGATCCCACTGTGACGAACTGAATAGAAACAATGTTCAAATAACTGGATTTAAATCTCGAAGACCGTAATGTAATTACTTCAGTGACAGGACTACCAGCTGTTTATAGGCCTTTAAATCTGCATAATGAACAGCCTTGTGATCTTCATGTACACAAGCACTTTCAGAGGTTTAAAAAAATTTCTCAGGCACATATGGTTTTTTCATACCTTCCATTTTCCTTTCCTTTGAGAGGGCGGTGGTTCATTGGAAATGGCAATATAAGTTGAACGTTACCATTCAACCCCTACCGCGGTGCCTGCTGTGTTTCTCTGGATTTGTGTCCAAATCCTGTATCTTTAGTAATATTTTGGAAACAAGTTTATACCTCCTCAGTCATGCTTCTAAACCTTTCCAAAAAGCTTTATTGTAACTGCAAAAGCCTGGAGGGCGAGGATTGCTGTTTGTTTGTTTGTGTTTTCAAGGGGTTGGTTTCTTGAGAAGCTCTACACCAGGGAGGTTTTTATTTGGATTGTAGAGAGCGGAGAATACAGCAATCAGAGAATTTGCAATAAGTGTGCAGCCGGCAAATCCTGCAGCCACTAACGTGCATCCTCGTGGTCTTCAGATGCCATTGGTGGCTGATGAGATGTTTGCAGCCACCAGCCCATCTCTGCTTGTGTGTGACTTTAGTCATGCCATTTCTCGGGTTCCTTTTCCCCGTTGACATTCATAGCTAGCTGTAGTGCCACTGATCCTGTTGGCACTGAGTCGCTTGGTTAAGGCTGACAGTTCTGAAGAAAGATTAAGCTGCAGTCCAGTAATTGAATTAGGAAGTGGAATGACCTATTTTTATGATATTATTATTCATC